>NW_007105587.1:292180-293217 GCF_000164805.1 Carlito syrichta
GAAGCTGGGAAAAGCAAGACCACAAAAACCCTAATTTCAGCAGAAGAATCCAGATCACCAAAATAAAAACCTAAGTCCAGGACATAGAAGACAAAAGATAATACAAAAAATCAATGAAATAAAAAGCTGGTTCTTTGAAAGGATAAACAAGATTGATGGTCCCCTAGCTAGACTGACCAAGAAAAAACAAGAAAAAAACCGAATAAGCACAATCAGAAACACAAAAGATGAAGTCACATCTGACCCTGAAGAAATACAAAAGATCATTAGAGACTACTACATACACTTGTATGGAAACAAACTTCAAAATCTTAAGGAAATAGAGGACTTTCTGACATCATACAACCTACCTAGGTTGGAACAAGAAGAAATTGAGACCCTAAATAGACCAATAACAATCAAGGAAATTGACTACGCAATAAGAAAACTTCCTACAAAAAAAAGTCCTGGTCCAGATGGCTTTCCAGCAGAATTCTACAAGACATTCAAGGAGGAGCTGATACCAATCCTACTGAAGGTATTCCAGGCGATTGAAAAAGATGGAACTCTCCCCAAATCATTTTATGAAGCCAACATCACATTGATACCCAAACCAGGTAAAGATCCAACAAAGAAAGAGAACTATAGGGCAATATCTTTGATGAACATAGATGCTAATATTCTCAACAAGACCCTAGCAAACTGGATTCAGCAATACAGCTGAAAAATCATCCACCATGACCAAATAGACTTCATTCCTGGGATGCAAGGCTGGTTCAACAGTCGTAAAACCATAAATGTAAATAAATACATCAACTGATGTCAAAACAAAGACCACATGATCATATCATTTAGATGCAGAAAAAGCTTTTGATAAAATCCAGCACCCCTAATTGATAAAAACCCTCGAACATCTTGGCATATGGGAAACATACCTCAAAATAGTAAAAGCCATCTACGAGAAACCCACAGCCAGCATACTCCTAAATGAACAAAATTGGAACCAATTCCCCTGAAAACTGGAACTAGACAAGGATGCCCACTCTCACCCCTCCTGG
>NW_007105588.1:0-771 GCF_000164805.1 Carlito syrichta
TGGCCATCTCACTCTGTCGTTCAGGTTGAGTGCGGTGGCACAATCTCAACTCACCACCACCTCTACCTCATGGGCTCAGGTGACCCTTCCGCCTCGGCACCTCAGCCTCCCAAGTATCTGGGACTACAGGCATGTATCACCCCATGCCTGAATATTTATTTATTTTATTTTTGGTAAAGACAAGGTTTTGCTATCGAAAGGGTGTAAGTCGAAGTCAATATAGCCGAAAAGCTTGAATCCTTCCTAGGAAAAGGAGCAAAGCATTGCAGGAGGGTGTTGCAGCCAGAACCCGGTTGCAGTATTACAAAGGCTACTCACACCGAGTGCAGTGGCTTACACCTGTAATTACTCCCAGTACTTTGGGGGGTGGAGGTGAGAGGATTGCGTGATTCCATTGGTTCGAGACCAGCCTTGGTAACTCAGCGAGACCTCGTCACTACTGTAAGTTTTTTTTAAAAATTAGCTGGGTAGGGTGGCGCATGCCTGTGGTTCCAGCTACCTGGAAGGCTTAGATACAAGGATGGCCTGAGCACAGCATGTTGAGGAGGTGGTGGCCATGAGTGTGCCACTATACCTCATCCGCCCTGTGTAACAGAGTGAGACTCCTATAAAAATAAAAATAGAAAATAAAAGACCGCTTACTTGTTCAGAGACACAGATAGAAAGTGACGACCAGTTTTGTGAAGGCTGGCAGTACATCATATTGCCTTCTTCAGATAGTACTGAATACGAATGTGTAAGCTGTCTGATGAAAAATTTTAGACGTTTGTG
>NW_007105589.1:0-692 GCF_000164805.1 Carlito syrichta
GTTCCCAGTGGCCGAGACCCGCGGGATCATGCACAATTGTTACCCTGGTGCCTTGGGTTTCAGGTTAAGACATTGGGGGGTCTACCTGTGGCGACCCCACTGCTCCCAAGGCCCCAGCTCCTGGGTGCCCAGTCTGTACCATCATGCCAAGCAGGGTCAGGCACCCCCCCATTGACCCCAGGTTAGAATAGTGCACCTTAAGTGCCCCAAGGGCATGGGGCTGCAGGGACTGCAGTGAGCATGGCGCTGCAGGCAGGACAAGCTGAGGCAGGTGGCGGGAGGACATGCCTGGAGCGACTCCAGGGAAAACCCTGAAGGAAAGGTCCAGAAGCACAGGAGGGCCGGAGTGAGTGCCTGGGCTGCCTAGGGATGGCGCTCCCCTGAGCACTGCAGGCAGAGCGGATCTTACCTCGGGTACTAGGCAGAGAAACAGGCCACGGTATCCAGGCCTGGAGTGCCTTGAGGATGCCGTCCCCAGTGTGGAAGGACGCGAATTGCCTCCAGTGTGGAAGGACGCGAATCGCATGCGTGTGCACAACCTATGTATTTTTATAAACCTCCCCTTAATTAACCAGAAAATTTTCATTATGCCTTCCAATGTGAACCAAGGCAGTGGCACGAGAACTTCCAGGGCTCATAATTTAATATCATCAGATGATTGCTCAGGGGCAGAGGTAAAATCGCTGTGCCAG
>NW_007105590.1:0-490 GCF_000164805.1 Carlito syrichta
ATTGTATAAATCAGAGGTGGAGAACGGCCAATAGTGCAGGGGTTGTTCTCCAGTTTCATCTGGGGGCCTGAGCGCGCAGAGGGTGAGCATGGTGTAGTCGGCAGGTCCCTTATCCAGAGCTGGGGCTTCCCGAGTGGTGCGCCCCCGCATCCCCACCGCTGGTCCATGCTGAGGCTCCTCCACTTGTGGCACAGGAGCCAGTTCCCCAGCAGCACCTTCCACAATCGCTGGGGGTGCTGAGGGAATATTAGAGTAGGGGGGAGGAAAAAGCAAATCCTCTGGCTCTGAGTCCTGCAGGACCAGATAGAATGGGGGTTTGGTTGGCCCTTCAGCTTCCAGGGGTCTGCCATCCTTATCCTTCTTTTCCCATGTGGCCAAGACTCGGAGCGCTGGTGCTGTTTGACATGGAATAAAGGACTTGGCCCATGGGGGGGATATTTATTACCTCCTGCCATACCATATGTAAGGCACCTGGTCAGGGCAGCCACGA
>NW_007105591.1:0-579 GCF_000164805.1 Carlito syrichta
TAATCTCAGCCCACACATACATGCCTAGCACAATGTGAATAGGGACAAAGAACAGAAAGACCGAAGGAAAAACAAGGGGGGGGAGTGGCTCAGGTCGAACCCTCACACATCTATTGACATATCCCTTAAACTATAAAAAGTGAATATGAAAAAATCCCAAGAAGAACAAAAGAGCAAAAACCAACAATCACAACAAAACCAAAAGATAAAAACTCCATCATTCACATACACATATTCAAAAAACGACAAATAAAAGAAGGAAGTAACAGAAAAAGAAAAGGAAAAGAAAATAAAAATTTCGGGGGAGTCGCAGATCAAACCCTCACAAACACATTTACACAAAAAGAAAAAATATTTTTAAAATAGGTGAACTAACAAGAAAACAGTGAAAAATTTTTTTAGTTAAAAAGTAATTGAAGCCGGGCTCGGTGGCTCAGCCTGTAATCCCAGCACTTTGGGAGGCCGAGGTGACTGGATTGCCTGAGCCTGCGGGTTCTAGACCCGCCTGGGCAACTTGGCAAGACCTCATCTCTACAATAAATCAAAAATCAGTCGGTCGTTGTAGCGCACGCCTGTAGT
>NW_007105592.1:0-800 GCF_000164805.1 Carlito syrichta
TCTTTTCTCAGAAGAAAAAGTAAAGTCCTTGCTGTGGTCTGAATATTCGTGTCTCCTCCAAAATTCATGGTGGAACTCAGACCCCAAAGCAACAGTAGTAAGAGGTAGGATCTTTTAGGAGGTGATTAAGTCATGTGAACTCCAACTTAATAAAGGGATCAATGCCTTGTAAAAGGGCTGCAGGGACGAGCTGGTCACTTTTGCCTTTCTGCTCTTCCACTATGTGAAGAGACAGTAAGAAAACCATCCAAATACTGATGCCTTGGTCTTGGGCTTCTCAGCCTCCAAAAATGAAATGTAATTTTCTGTTCCTTATAAATTACCCAGTCTCAGATGCCTTGATATAGCAGCACCAATAAATGAAGACAGTCCTTCGTTTATTCTTCTTATATCCTATAACTTAATACTGTGACATAAATAAGAGAGAAAGAAAACAGAGATACTTGGTTGACACACACACACACATGTGTTCAGAATAAAATAAGGAGGAAATACTCTGACAATATCAGTCCTGGTTTCTGTGACTGGTCACGTAATTATAGCTGCCATTTGGAGCTACCTTTGTTTGCTGCTCATTCTGTATTCCCTTTCTCTTCAGCAGGAACTCCAGCTGGTTGTGGTTCTTCACCTTGCAGGGTGATCCAAACCCAATCTTTGTTTCTGAAAGGACTGGGCCTGGGTTGGATTTAGTTTTGCACTGAACTTAATCCTAGAGCATGGGGATAGTAAGAGACCCTCTGAGAGATCTTCTGTATTTCAGATGTACTCTTTTTTGTTTTGTTTTGTTTTGTTTTTGTTTC
>NW_007105593.1:0-654 GCF_000164805.1 Carlito syrichta
TGGGCATTATTTCTTATTTTTGAAATATTTCCTTGTATTTGTCTCTTTTAAACTGGTGCAGATTTCTCATAAGGAGGTGTAATAAGGAAAGTAACATAGTAAAAGCTATATGGACTATGGATGGGATAAGAAATGATGAAATGAGCTCAAGGACAAGATACTGAAATTATCTGCAGGTGTAATTAGGAAGTACTGCTAATAACCATGGGAATGATTACAGAGAACAAGAGAGTAGTTTTTCAATGGCCTGGGTTCATGTTGGTTCTGTTACTTTCTAGCTCTATAGCCTGGCAAAAATTAAATGAACTCCTTTGTGCCTTATTTTGTCATCTATAAAATAACAGCATTCATAGGCCCTATGTGATATGATTGTTGGTATGAACTTTAAATTCGCTCTTAAGCATTCTAGAATAGTGTTTGATGTTGAGTAAGTGCTAGGTATTTGGTATTACTTTTTTTAAAAAGGGACGATAACATTTTTAAAGTTATAGACATTGAGCTTCAATATAATTCTACAGTGTATTATTAAACAGAAGCCTATGAGTCTTTAGAAGTGGAAGTAAAGATTCCTGGAAGGCATTATATATCCTCTCCATTAATTCATGCCAAACTAAATGAATATATTTTTGGTAGGCTTAATAGACTTGTACATCA
>NW_007105594.1:0-738 GCF_000164805.1 Carlito syrichta
CCGAGACTAGAAGGGCACAGTCAATATTTCCTGATACTATAATAATGATAATAACAGCAAACACTTCCATCGTAATTAAAATGCACCTGGTACTGTTTTAAGTAGTCTAGATATGTGGCTCATGTAATTAACTCACTAATCCAGAGTGGGCTTCTGTTGTGAGTCTCCTTACTGTCTAGATGAGTAAACTGAGGCTAAAAGAGTTCACAAACTTGCCTAAAGTCAAACAGATTGTAAGCGGCAGATCTGGGATTCATAACCAGTCGATGTGAGAGCTAACTGGAGGCCCTTAGCTAGTCTGCCTCTAAACAACCCTACATGGGACACAGGAAGAAGATAACCAGAAGAACCTGGAAGAAAAGGAATCGAGAATACACAAAGACTTTCCCCAGTCACTTGGCAGGTTTTCACTACAACTTTATCAAGAGAAAGTAGAGATTTGCATCAGCACCTCATTACACAGATGACCTTCACAAGACCTTCAACTTGAGGCTTAATTAGATCCAGGGGAAAGGTTGCGGGTAAAATGTGATAAGTTAGGTTTTATTTCTGGAAAACCATTAGAATCAATAAAAATACGAAAATAATCACAAGAATACATAAAGAAACACAAATGTAAGCTTTTTGTGTGGACATTTCTTATGTTAAACACTTAAGTTTTGTTTCTGCACGTACTAGTCTTGTTGAATCAATGAAGTTTGTGAAAGGGTTTAGTCTTTTTACCTCAACATACCATTA
>NW_007105595.1:0-825 GCF_000164805.1 Carlito syrichta
AAGAAACAGAAAAATGCATATTCTGCTTTTGTTTGGTAAAGTAGTATTTAAATGTCAATTAAATCCAACTAACTGATGGTTCTGAGTTCTACAGTGTACTTGATTTTTATTGCCTCGATATGTCCATTTCTGATTGAAGCAGGTTACAATCTCCAACTATGATATTGGATTTGTGAATTTCTCCTTAAAATTCAATCAGTTTTAATCTTATGTATTTTGATGCTTTGTTGTTTGGCACATACACGTTGAGGAGTATGTCTTCTTACAGTAGTAACCTTTTTATCATTATGTAATACTCGTCTTCATTTCTGATAACATTCATTTCTCTGAAGTCTGCTCTGACTGAAATTAATATAGCTACTCACTCCCACTTTATTTTGGTTAGTGCTAGAATTGTATACTTTCTCCATTCATTTATTTTTAATCTATATGTGTATTTATATTTAAAGCATATTCCTTGTAGACAACATAAAGGTGGGTCTTGTTTTTTGACTCACTGTTTTAAATGGTACACTTAGATGATTGATATTTAATTTGATGAATGATATTATTGGATTAATATCTAATGTATTTGTTATCATTTTCTATTTGTTGTTCTTATTCTTTGTTACTATTTTTTGTCTTCCAGTTTGTCTTTGCTTTTCCTGGTTTTGGCTGACCATTTTATATTTTATTTCCTTTCATTTTTTTAACATATTATTTATGTTTTTAAACTTTTTTAGTGGCTGCTCTAAAGTTTGTAATACATCTTTACAATTAATTCAACTCTACTGTTTTCTGTCCCTCCCTCCCTTCCTCCTTCCTTCCTTTCTTTTTCTTTCTCTC
>NW_007105596.1:0-618 GCF_000164805.1 Carlito syrichta
TTCCACCTCAGCCTTCCAAGTACCTAGAACTCCAGGCATGTGCTACCATGCCTGGTTTTATTTTTGATTTATTGTAGAGACGATGTTTCACCGAGTGGCCCGGCTGATCTTGACCTCCTGGGCTCAGGCACTCCTCTGTCCTAGGCCTCCAAAAGTGCAGGGATGACAGGCTGAGCCACGGCACTCGGCCTTTATCTCATCTTTATGTCCATAGGTACATAGTGTTTAGCTCTCTCATATAAGTGAGAGAATGTGGTATTTGGTTTTCTTCTGCATTAACTTGCTTAGGATTGCGGCATCCGGCTGCATCCACGTTGTTGCGAGAGACGTGACTTGATTCTTTATGGCTGTGTAGCATTCCATGGTGTCTTTGTGTTATGTTTTCTCTGATGCGATCCGTTGCTGATGAGCACCTAGATTGATTTCATGTGTTTTCTACTGTGAATACTGCCACGACATACGTTTGTGTGGCAGGTATCTTTTGGTGAAAGGATTTATGTTTCATTGGATGTATGCCCAGTATTGGTATTGCTGGGTTGCGTGGTGAATCTGTTTTTACATCTTTCAGCAAACTCCAAAACTGCTTTGCAAAGGACTGAACTAGCTTTCGTTCTGGAC
>NW_007105597.1:0-837 GCF_000164805.1 Carlito syrichta
TTTTACAAAGTCACCGCGACTGTATATAGGTCAGCTCTGGCATACAAGCAGGTTTGAATTAATACAGAGCCCACCATAAGGGTGGCTTGCCTGTCACAACTTAGATAGAGGGGAGTTTGGAAGGGACTTATTGTTTAACACTTGCACACTGCCAGCAGGGGTTACAGAAGCAGAAGAACCCGGTCAACCTATTAACATAGATATTATGAGGTAAACAAAAACCTAGAGGCATGGGTAGAGATTTATAAACTACAACAAGCACTTCTTATACAACAACAAAGCTTTTAAGCCTCTCACTTTGTGCATGAGAGGAGCTAAAATGCACATGAACCACAAAGCAATGGCATTAGCCTTTTAGTCTAACTGTGATAGCAAACTGTGTTGAGGGAAATCTTGGATTTGTTCTCTAAGGAAGCCACACCAGGCAAATTCTCAGTGTGTGGCTGTTGCTAAGGCACCATTCAGAGAAAGGAATAAAAACCTCACTGTTGTGGTTTTGAAGGGTAAAGAGCTATGTGATCCTAGGGAAAAAAAAGTCTGGGATTCCAAACTAGCTGAGCATCCAGACCTGAATCCCTGTGGAGAAGCCTAAGTTCTGTTGAAATCTTAACTCTTTGAAAGACACTGGCATTTTTACCAAATTTTGCAACCAAAATTCTCAAAGAAATGAAGAATGAAGAACCAGAACACTTAGAAGAACTCTGTGGGAAAAATTAATTTTGTGCCAACATTGAGTTTACTATGCATATTTTAGAGAGACGTAGACTTTGATAGTAGAATGGGTAATTTTATATGTGAGCTTAACTGGCCGAAAGAATGCCCAGATAGCTGATAAAC
>NW_007105598.1:0-736 GCF_000164805.1 Carlito syrichta
CAGCCTTCCAAATAGATGGAACTACAAGCATGCATCACTGTGCTAGGTTTATTTTTTTTTTAATTTATTGATGTTTTCTTAATTTAAAGATGAGGTCACACCAAGTAGCCCGGGCTGGCCTCGAACCCCTGGGCTCAGGCAGTCCTCTTGCCTCGGCCTCCCAAAGTGCTGGGATGCCAGGATTGGGCTGCCATGGCTGGCCTTTTGTCCTTTCGATGACAAACATGATGTAAAGAGGTATCGTACACAGTGTGAAGATACCTTATGCACACAGGCTGTCTGTGTTCACCACGGTTTTTCTAAGAATCAGAATCGGCTCCTGGGATGCCGAAGGCTGAGCATCCAAGGATGTGCTCTTTGCGACCTGGAGGCCCAGAAAAGTCAGTAGTGAGGCTCAGGCTGAGTCCAGAGGCTCAAGGAACAGGAGAGCCGTGAGGTCAACCCCGGGGCAAGAACAAGAGGGACCAATGTTCCAGCTGAAGCAGTGAAGTGGAGGGATAAAATTCTCCCTCCTCTTATTTTGTACCTTCAAGCCCTCAGTGGACTGAATCCCACCCACCCTCGTTATGGAGAAGCATCTGCTTGTTCAGTCACTAAGACACATACCAGTGTTTTCCGGATATATCCTCACAAATGCACAGAAATCACGTTACACTAGAATCTAAGCATCTCAAGGTCCAGTCATATTGATACAGAAGATAAACCATCACGCTGTTTTTTTATCACATAGAGATCC
>NW_007105599.1:0-634 GCF_000164805.1 Carlito syrichta
CAACTTGCGAGGGCTCTGGCGACACTTCCTCCTCAGCCTTCCAAGTAGCCAGAACTACAGGCACGTGCTACCACGTCCAGCTAAATTTTTTTTTATTTATTGTAGAGATGAGGTCTTGTCTGCCCAGGCGGGTCTCGAACCCACGGACTCAGGCAATCCACTCACCTCAGCTTCCCAAAGGCGTGGGATTACAAGGTGAGCCACCGAGCTCGGCTGAGGTGTTTTTAAATGTTTGATTACTGTCATGTATCTCATTTTTCTTTGGTTATTTTTAAGATAAATTCTTCTTTACCATGGGAATACAGTATCTATTTTCTTGGAAACTTCATATTCATGTATTTGATAGAATGATAGGCTCCAGCAAAACAAAAACATTTGGCTGTTAAAATCTACTTGCTGTATATATGGGTTTTTCATCAATAGTACCTTTACAGTATAGCTATCATTAAAATAGCTGAATAAATGTAATAAAATTAATTTAAGATAAATGTGTGCATCTAAACTAAAAATTGATGCTGAATAATATCAAGTACTACATATTCTTGTCTGGGGAGCCCCAAACCTAACACTGACAATGCCCTATGTTCCAGTTCCTGAATTATCCTTAGAAGGCAAATGAAACTGACCAATCTTT
>NW_007105600.1:0-790 GCF_000164805.1 Carlito syrichta
CATACCCTCCAGCAATGTGATAATCACTCACTGGGGGCGTACAAGTTTCGTGCTTTACAAACTATGCATCACAAGACCACCACGAGATCTGCAATTTCCAAGCAAACAATTCAAATTCCATGATGCCTGCCGTGCTTACATCAAGGTCACAGGTGCACAATTTCAATACAAATCGTTCAAAGTGTTTTCCATAATGTTCAACGAATCATTCATATTATACTCTTTGCTCTATACCCTGATTAATACAAAAAACTTTCCTGAGTTAACTCTAGGTTCAATCCAAGTTCACTGATTCCCAATATTTTTAACAATTAATATTATCAACTTAACACTATACTATTAACCTATTACAATTTAACATAACGCCTTATAACTCAGTTAAAACTTATTCTTAAACTACAAAACTTTACTATAATTCATGTTTCATATGTCTAAACTTTAATTTTCATATGATCTAGTTATTGGACTTTAATACTATGCTATATCCTATTAAGCTAATACCTTATCGTTAATTCTTTTATAAATCATATAGTAACTATTACACTTGAATAATGTAGCAAAAGGAATCAAAACAGCAAGCATAGATTTACGCAGCTATGAGTGTATATGTATATATTTTATCCCAACAAGTCTACTCTAAAAATCAAATAGTAGCTGTCACACTCTTGAACAAGGAAATGCAGGGCTTCCAGGATGGCGGCCATGGGCTGAAGCAGACAGAGTTTCGGTAATTAACGAAACAAAAGAAAACGTTCTACCTGGCTAGGGGCAGGGGACAGAACTATCATGG
>NW_007105601.1:0-699 GCF_000164805.1 Carlito syrichta
GTGTTTAAGAAGCCAAAACTCAGCATGGACCTTGGCTTTGATCTTGTCCTCCACTCAAGTCTCAGGGCATCCTACAAGAGCTCAGGTCTCATGTGGTCCATCCCACAGAGCAGGGAACGTTCAGTTGTTGACCACCCCTTGGCCTATGATGGACTCTGGTTGAACATACTGGTTTTAGTTGAACTAATTTGTTATTGCCATTTTATCTTTTGAATATTATATTTCCATTTGTTGGGTATTTTAAGACTGTTTTATTGGCTATTTTAGTTTTACTTTCTTTGACTTTGTTTTTGAAATAACAAGAATGAAAATAACGGTAAGGACGATCTACACATGAAGTGCTCATTTTGGGAGCCTCATTCCACCGCTAGTTAGTCTTGCAACCTCCCACAGGAAATACCCTCGTCTCTTCCAAAATCAGCAGATTGCATTTAATATTCAACTCAGTCTATGGCACAAGACATGCCGTGACAATTCACTGTCAAAGATTTCCTTATCTCTTTTTGCATGAAACAACTATTCCATGCTGTGAAAATAAGAAAATAGTGGCAAGAAGGTACTTGAGAGATGTTAAATATTGCATTGGTTCTGGGCCTAATAGAGAGGGAGAAAGAGAGAGAGAGGTGTCAAATGACTACTGAATTCAAAAACCCCCACTACTACCAGTGGCTTCAGCATAATAATAAGCCTGCTTCTTGT
>NW_007105602.1:0-638 GCF_000164805.1 Carlito syrichta
CTCAACAATTCTACTTCTGGGAAATTATCCTACAAAAATATTTTGAGAATATGCAAAATTATAAAGATAATCAATACACCACTATTTAAAGTAGTAGAAAACTAAAAACAACCTAAGTGTTCACTAGTAGATAATCAATTAAATAAATTATAGCTTATCCATTGACTGAACTACTAGACAATCTTTAGAAACATGAGTATAAACAACAACAGATGCTGGTGAAGATGTGGATAAAAAGGAACACTTCTACACTGCTGGTGGGAATGCAAACTAGTGTAACCTCTTTGGCAGACAGTGTGGCAATTTCTGAAAGAGCTAGAAATTGACCTCCCATATTACCCAGTGATTCCCTTATTGGGAGTATACCCGGAGGAACTCAAATCATTCTACAAAAAAAATACCTGCACACGTATATTTGTTGCAGCTGTATTCACAATAGCAAAAACATGGAACCAACCATGCTGCCCATCGAAGCTAGACTGGATTAAAAAATTTTGGGCACATATACATAATGGAATATTATGCAGCCATGAAAAAGGACAAACATAGGGACTTGGCAGCAAGTTGAATGGATTTGGAGTTGATCATACTCAGTAATCTATCACAGAAACAAAGAACAGAGTACCATATATTCTCAC
>NW_007105603.1:0-816 GCF_000164805.1 Carlito syrichta
ACTTGCCCTCCTCTTTCTGTAGCACCTCTCTCAGTCAAGCAGTAGCGTGCTTGGTTCTAGGTATGGAGTGATGAGCATGAAAGGGCCTGATTCTTGTCCGTTATGGAAATTGAGACATTACTGAATAATTACCTGACTACATATTAAGTTGCTCTGAAGGAAAGGTGTATAGTACTCAGGGAATGAAAGATAGGGTTGAGTTTGTCCTGGTTAGGGAAGTCAGGAAAGGCTTCCTGGAGGAAGGAACTTTGGAGCTGAGGGCTGCAGACAGAGTTGGTATATGGTGGCAGGTAGAAGTAGAGCATACTCCAGAACTGGCAGAGGCCAGGGCAGCTGGAACCCAGAGAGAGGTGAGAGGCCAGACCCTGCAGGATCTCTCACACCTTGGGAAGGACTTGGGTCTTCATCTCAAGATCTCTGGGAAGACATCAGAGAACTCACTGATGGTGTTGATACGATTGAGTGTATAACTGACTGGACAGACAAAAATGGATGTGGAGAGTCCAGAGAGAGGAAGTGGCGGTTATCCAGGCCATTGGGGTGTTTGGTTAGGGGTTCCTGATAGTGATTGGAAGGAGTAAGCATCATGGAGAGATGCCTAGGGGTAAAATAGACACATTGGGGACTTGATGTGGCACATGAAGGAACCTGCCGTGTTGAAGGATAACAGGTGGTGTCAACTTGAGTGTAGAATGAATGATGGCACCCTTCTTCACATTGGGAATGTGAGAAGAAGCCCTTAACTGACTCTTTGGGGGGATGGTAAAGAGGGCAGAGAGTGTTTGGTTTTGTGGGTATTGAGTGTGACCTGGGGAG
>NW_007105604.1:0-869 GCF_000164805.1 Carlito syrichta
AGGCTACTAAATGTTACAAAGGAAGGTTGGAGATGCTTTCCGGGTGCCAATACCAAGAGAAAAGGCAAGGAATAAAATCACCATCAACATCAAGGGATCTGATGATAGAGATGCTGAAATGGTAACCGTTAAGTCTATCTACATCCTCCTAGGAAAGTCATAGCCCACTGTATAAGACAGTGGGTATGTGACTTCTGCCTTTGATCCTCTCTCTTCCACACAAAAAGTCACATTTTATAAGGTCCTTCAGTGTAGTGTTGTAGAGCACTAATCTGCTAAACCATGTTTGTTCACTCTTGATTTCACTTTTAAATTATTTACTCTTGAGTACATAATTTCACAAAAATGGAAAAGGGTTTTAAAAACATGGGAGCATGAAGACAGGTCAGAAAGAAGATGAAGCATATGTCTAGGATGTTTTGATTTTCCTTAACTTAAATTCCCCCTATCTCCACAATTGTACAGGGTAGATTGAAATAACTGCTGTTACCTGGCACAGAGCTCAACAGTTTTTATATATATTATAGCATTTTGTTTCACCTGAATATAATTTATCATTTGCAAATTTTAATTTGTTTTTTTAATTTTGTTTTGTTTTGTTTTGAGTTGGAGTCTCACTCCATCACCCAGACTGGAGTGCAGTGGCTGCTCCCAGCCACCGCAGCCTCGACCTGCTGGGCTCCGGTGATCCTTTCGCCTCAGCCTTCCAAGTAGCTAGAATTACAGGCATGCGTTACCACGCCTGACTGATTTTTTGATTTATTGTAGAGATGAGGTCTCGCTGCCCAGGCGGGTCTCTAGCCCACTGGCTCAGGCAATCCACGCACCTCAGCCTCCTGAAGGTGTGGGATTACAGGCTGAGCCACCGA
>NW_007105605.1:0-771 GCF_000164805.1 Carlito syrichta
CCCATTATTATCTATGGCATACATTTATTTTTGCTTATACTCATTTAGGCATTCATTCATCATTTCATTCAGTCATTCATTTATTTTTGCTTTTGTTTTAATTTTTATTTTAAAGATGGTACAGTTTAGGGTTAGCTATAAAATTGGTCATTGTACAGGTAAAGTTTGGGCCTCACTTTGGTCCCCACTTAACCTGGCTTGTGATCAGGTACCCTTATTGATGAAAGGTGCCCCATTGCCTCCCTCCCCTGGCATTTTCCCACTACTGTCAATCCCTTTCTTATAGCATTATAACAATTGTTCAGGGTCCACTTATGAGTGAGAACATGTGGTACTCAATTCTTTGTTTCTGTGATAGATTACTAAGTATTATAGACTCCAAATCCATCCAACTTGCTGTGAAGTTCATGATTTTGTCCTTCTTTATGGCAGTGTAATAGTCCATCATATATATGTACCACATTTTTTAATCCAGTCCACTTTCGATGGGCAGTACGGTTGTTTCTATTTTTGCTATCATGAATAATGCTGCATTAAACATTCGTGTGCAGTTATCTTTTTCATAGAGTGATTTGAGTTTCTCTGGGTATATTCCCAGAAGGGGGATTGTGGAGTCATATGGAAGGTCAATTTTTAGATGTTTTAGGAATCACCACACAGTTTTCCACAGAGGTTGTACTAGTTTACACTCCACCAATAGTGTAGAGTGTTTCCTTTTTCCTGCATCCTCTCCAGCATCTGTTTGTTGCATTTTGAATTATGATGATGGCC
>NW_007105606.1:0-812 GCF_000164805.1 Carlito syrichta
CTCTTTACTTTTTAGTTTTTTTTTTTCCAATCTGGAGAAAGAAGGTACTGTAGAAAACCATGACTGAGAAAGAGAGAGACTGACACAAGATTTAGAAGATAGAGACAAATTTTGCTGTAGACCAGTTTCTAGTTACACAGTTACACAGAGTGAACATAGTGTGTAAAAACCTGGTAGGAGAGACACTTAAATGATTGATCCAGGTAATGCCACAATTGTCTTGTCTGTGCTTAGCTGTATTGATTGGCGTTGAACTGAGAGAAACAGACTGAGGAGGCACTAAAAAGTGAGGGCTAATTTTTGCCCAACACACACACACACACACACACACACACACACACACACACACACATTTGTACATGCACATGCTCGCACACACTTCTCCCTTGACCTCTCTCATCTGGGGCATAAGTGTAACATTTTCAATCTGTCTTCCTTGGTACAGTTGATAAGATAGTGTTTAAAAATTGCTCTGGGAAGCATGGAAGTTGTCCTACTCATTAAAAAAAAAATTTTTTTCTGACATGACATTTGATTTGAAAAGTGTCTACGTACTCTTGATGGGTTATTGTAAGCAAATGATGTAATTTCTGTACTCAGGAAATAAGAGGGAGAGCTGCCTTTATATACCCCTATGCGTGTCCTTTTTGTTGATTTAACAAATATTTCAGCATTGATTACAAAACAAGCAATGTGTGCAGATATGGCATTTAATTTCGCCTGCTCCATTATGGGTGGAAGCAGTCTATGACCCCTGCACATGCATTCATTTATTTATGAAAGCATGCACATTTTTTTCTGCCTGACTTTGT
>NW_007105607.1:0-667 GCF_000164805.1 Carlito syrichta
GATTTCCTCAAATTAACGTCAGACACAAAACCACAGATCCAGGAGGCTCAAAGAACACCAAACAGCATAAATGCCAAAACAAAGCAAAACTACTATACCCAGTCCTATCATATTCACATTACAGAAATTAGAGTTAAAATAAACAAGTCTGAAAGAAGCCAGAAGGGACAGAAACACTGATATAAAAGCCAAGATAACAATTACATCTAATTTCTCTTCTGAAATCACATAAGTAAGAAGGAGCTAAGTAAAACATTTAAAGTTTTCAGAAAGAAAACAAAAGCAAACAAAAAACCTGCCAACCAAAGTTGTGTACCTTACAAAATTATTCTTTATTTAAAAAAAAGTATTACCTGTAGACTTGTCCTTTAAAAAATGTTAAAGAAAAATTATTCTTTTTTTCAAGTCAGAGTCTTACTCTGTCACCCATGCTGGAGTATAATGGCATGTTCACAGCCACTGCAGTCTTGACCTGCTTGGCTCAGGCAATAGAGAGAAAGAAAATAAAATGGGTCAGAAACTTAGATCTGTAAACAGAAAGGAAGAGCATTAGAGAAAATATAATTGAATGTATGATAAAACTTTTATTTTTCTTATTGTTAATTGATCTTAATTTGTTCAAATTAAGACTACCAACAGTTTGTATTAGCTTATGTAAAAGGAAAAT
>NW_007105608.1:0-732 GCF_000164805.1 Carlito syrichta
GTCGTTTGCCCTCTTTTTAATAGGGTATGGGGGTGATCTTGATGATATCATTAAGTTTGATAAAGTGCCCTTCTTTTGGCTGGGGATTTGCCTTCCAGGTAGACTGGTGTTTACTTTTTGGGGGAGGGGCTGAGTGGACAAAGGCCTTTATATCATTTAATACAAGGCCGTGTAGATTGCTGGCTGACAGAGAAGTGAAAAGACAGTGATGTGTGAGAGAGTATGATCATGGAGACATTTACAGAGGCAGAGGCTTCAGATGAGCAAGAAGTATTGTAACAAAGCTGTCTGCAGGGACCTGGAGGTGTGAAGTGAGCCTTCTCTCTCTTTAGACATTTTTCAGCTCAGGCTAAGTGATTCTCTTACAGGACCTTATAGAAAATCATGGAGTGGTACCATTATTTCCAGCCATGGACTCATTGATTCCAAACCACATAACAAGAAAGAGTATTTCTGTTGGAGCTCTTCTTAATTGGATTTGAAGAGACTTTAAAAAAGGTTTTTTCAATGCAAGAGTGTTTTTGTTGTTGTTAAATTTAAGTATAGCCCACACATAGAAAAGTACAGAAAACAGAAAGGATAGCTCAATGCAAATCCTGTGTAACCACCCCCAGGTTAAAGGCAGAATGATACCAATCTTCCCCGCCAACAGGACACTCTTCAAATGTATCCACCATCCTGTTTCTAGTTTTAGTTGTTTCCAATGTAGGCTTCTTAACAACAAGGTGCAGG
>NW_007105609.1:0-494 GCF_000164805.1 Carlito syrichta
AATTACCACATTCTCTCACTTATATGAGAGAGCTAAACACTATGTACCTATGGACATAAAGATGAGATAAAGGCCGAGTGCCGTGGCTCAGCCTGTCATCCCTGCACTTTTGGAGGCCTAGGACAGAGGAGTGCCTGAGCCCAGGAGGTCAAGATCAGCCGGGCCACTCGGTGAAACACCGTCTCTACAATAAATCAAAAATAAACCAGGCATGGTAGCACATGCCTGGAGTTCTAGGTACTTGGAAGGCTGAGGTGGAAGGATTGCCCGAGTCTAGGTTACAGAGTGAGACTCCAACACACACACAAAGAATGAGACAACACTGGTCATCTGAAGGGGGAGATCGAAAGGGGGTAAGGGAGCCCGGCTCGGTGGCTCAGCCTGTAATCCCGCGCCTTTGGGAAGCTGAGGTGAGTGGGTTGCCTGAGCCCGCAGGTTCGAGACCGGCCCGGGCAGGCGAGAGCTCATCTCTACAATAAAATCAAAAAATTAGC
>NW_007105610.1:0-863 GCF_000164805.1 Carlito syrichta
CCCGCGGGCTCAGGCCATCCACTCACCTCAGCCTCCCAAAGGTGGGGAAGACGGGCTCGAGCCACCGAGTCCGGCTTTTTTATTTTAATGTTTCAGTTTTGAAGAACTTCAGACTTTTTTTTATAATTTTGGATAATTCAGATCATGAGTATAAAAGGTTAGCTATAGGCTGGGCTCGGCGGCTCAGCCCGTGATCTCAGCACTCTGAGAGGCCAAGGCGAGCGGATCGCCCGAGCCCGTGGGTTCGAGACCCACCCGGGCAACTCGGCAGGACCTCCTCTCTACACTAAATCCAAAATCAGCCGGGCGTGGTCGTGCACGCCTACAGTTCCGGCTACCCTGAAGGCCGAGGCTGAGGCGGAAGGATCGCCAGAGCCCAGCAGGTCGAGGCCGCGGCGGCCGGGAGCGTGCCACCGCACCCCAGTCTGGATGACGGAGCGAGACTCGGACCCTAACAAAAGAAAAAGGAAAAAGGTCATCTATAAAAAGGTTAAAAAGAAAGAAAGCAAAAAGCAAAGGAAAGATGTAAAAAGGTTGCCGGCGTACAAGTGTGGTTTCTGTAAGGAAAAAAGGATATAAGGAAAACGAATAATTTTATCTAGCCCGGGATCTCATACGGTAAACGTGTGCCCTATAACGAACAGGACAAAAGTCGAAGTCTCGAGCATGTCGAAAAACGGCACGAGCACGTCAAAGACGGTATGCGGAAGGTTTAGGGAAAGAAAGGTACGAAGGGAATCCCACAAACCATCTAGCTTGCCAAAAACAGTCAGATCGACGAATCCGCCATTAATCTCAAGCACCGACGTTAGGCCAGAACGAAATTAGATCAAAGTAACAGAATTTTCTTAAAAACCTAAATC
>NW_007105611.1:0-539 GCF_000164805.1 Carlito syrichta
CCTTCAAGAGACCCATCTCACTAGAAAGGACATACACAGACTCAAAGTAAGAGGATGGGAAACAAATTTTCAGGCGAAGGGAACACAAAAGAAAGGAGGAGTCACGATCCTAATTTCAGACAAAATACCATTAAAGCTATCAAAAATTTAAAAAGATACAGAGGGCCACTACATAATGATAAAAGGTTCACTCCATCAACAAGAAATACCTATCCTAAACATATATGCACCCAACATAGGCGCACCAACATTCATAAAGCAACTTCTAGGAAAACTAAAGAAAGACATTGACTCTAACACCATAATAACTGGGGACTTTAATACACCACTCACAACCTTAGACAGATCATCAGGACAAAAAATCAGCAAGGAGATCCGGAACCTCAATGAGACTCTGGACCAAATGGACTTAATTGATACCTATAGAACACTCCATCCAAAGACCATAGAATACACATTCTACTCATCACCACATGGAACATATTCTAAGATCGACTACATAATTGGACACAAATCAAGTATAAGCAAATTAAAAGGAC
>NW_007105612.1:0-701 GCF_000164805.1 Carlito syrichta
CTAGCTACCTACCAAGCTACCTAGCTAGTCAGCTGAATAAACTAGATGAATTAACTAGCTACATACCTGCCATAACTAGCTTACTTATATAGCTAGATTCCTAGCTAGCCAGCTGAATTAATTATCTAAAATAGCTACCTAGACAGATGGCTAGCCATTTGACTTAACTAACTTTTTAACTAGCTAACCAGCTGGATAGCCAACTGACTTAATGTGCTGTCTTTACTAGCTAGCCTGCCAGTTGCCAGGTGACTTAACTAGCTGACTTAAATTTCTAGTCTGCTGGTTGCCAGCTGACTTAAGTAGCTGACTTAACTTGCTAGCCAGCTGGTTGCCAGCTGACATCACTAGCTGACTTAACCAGCTAGTCAGCTGGCTAGCCAGTTGACTTATCTTTTCTGGCTATCTATCTTGCCAGCTGGCTAGCCAGTTGACTTACCTAGCTTACTTAAGCTAGCAACCTGGCTAGCCACCTCACTTAGCTTGCTAGCTATCGACATAGCCAGCAGGCTAGACAGCTGACTTAACTAGCTGACTTGAAACAACTATCCTGCTAGCTAGCAAGCTGATTTATCTAGCTTGCTAACTACCTAGCCAGCTGGCTAGACGGCTGACTAAACTAGCTGACTTAACCAGCTAGCCAGTTGGCTAGTCAGCTGACTTAACTCACTGACATCACTAGCTAGCCAGGTAGCTATCTA
>NW_007105613.1:0-751 GCF_000164805.1 Carlito syrichta
TCTGTTCTCACCCGGTTGCCTGTGGTGTCTATCGGGTGAGGCAAACAACCGGTCCCTGTTGGCATGAGGTCTTTTAGGAAATAAGATAAAGTCTTTTTCAAAGATGGAGTTACTTGTGTAAAGGGTGCCCCGTACACTCTCCGATATAAAGATCTTTTTCTACATTAAGTTTGAGCTGTAAAAATAAAATGCTATGTTCATTAAAAATTATTGAAATTTAAAATGTAGACACTTTATTTTCTGTCGATCTTCCTATATCTGTCATAATAACTGAAAAGAAAAATATGTGTTTTCTAGGAACTGCCAGTGTCTTCTTGCTTGATTTTGCTCGGCTTGACTTCCACCTCTCCCTGCTCTGACATCCAAGCCTGGGCTCTTTTGTTTCTGCCTTGGAAGGGGAGGCCTTATCTCCCTGAGGAACCAGGGGGACATGGGTCAACACTTTAAAGTGGTTTCTTCTGGGCTATAGTTACTGAGAGCGCAAGACCTGCCGACAACAGCAGGGTAATGGGGTCAGCATTGAAAAGTGCACTTCAGTTGTGGAATTTCTTCCTAGAAAAGCCCCCATGGTCGGCCTGCCTCTAGACTGAGGCATAAAATGACCACCCCTTGATTTTCACAGCACTGTCCTAGGGCTCTCGTAGGGGGACACTGACAATTCCTGGACTCAGAGGCAGAGATGGAACGGGTCCTCGCTGTCCCCTGCATCCTCCACACAGATTTATGTTCTCTAACACACGACCAGTCTGGG
>NW_007105614.1:0-756 GCF_000164805.1 Carlito syrichta
GACACATATCCCAGTCGTCCAGAAGGATGTCTTTCTTCACCATCGTAACGAACGTAACAGTCATTCTGTGTGACGAGGGGAACCTCATGCTGGTGTAAGACCGGAGGGCGGGAAGGAGGTGGAGTACTCAAGCTGGACACAGAGGGAGAAAAGGCAGGACAAGAGGACCGGGGGCGGGTCTCAGAGAGGCCCCCGAGGCAGCGGGGAGGAAAACCAGGGAACGCTCCCGGCGCCTTCCCCTCCGCTGGAAGGAGAGGTTCCAAAAGGAAGGTTCAACCAAGTAGGCCGGGGGGTTTTTTTTGGGGGGGGGGGGGCAGCGTTTTCAACAAAATTCTTTGTACATGAAAACACTGTCATTGCATCTTCTTAGATTCGAAAACCAAGACAAGGAGCATCACGGACAGAAAACACCCGCCGGTCCTCGTGTGTGCCAGCGTCTGTCGATTCGCGCGTCGGGCTGTTTTCTCCAGGGTGGGTGGGGAGTTGGGAAGAGGCACGAGGGGACACTTTCGATTCCCTTTTTTCTTTACACGATCCATATGTTCTCTGTACTATTTTACGGTCCATTCTATTCTTGAAAAGTATCACGACCACGCTCGTAACAGAAAACCGAAACAAGGGGTTGACGATCGCATCAAAACAAAACAAGAAAAGATATCATTTCCTTTTCATGACTGTATGTCAATAAAAAATACTCACTTTCTACTTAGGAGATACACTTTAAGCTAGGAAGTATTCGTAATCGTGCCCGCCTCG
>NW_007105615.1:0-809 GCF_000164805.1 Carlito syrichta
GTTATCAGAGAAAAATGAATTTAAGCAAGGTACCTTCATACCCTTTTTAAAACCACTGACATAAAACATCTGAAAATTAAAACTGTTGGTGGGAAAGTACACAAATAAAACTGACTTATGCTGCCACTGGGAGTGTAGACAGGTTCATCCACTTTGAAGAGCAATTTGGCATCATCTAATATTTTTTAGCATGTTCACTTCTAGTTCTATTGTCTAGCCAGTTGTCTCAAAATGTTGACCATGTACTGACAGCATCTGCATACCTCGGAGCTTGTTAGATCAAAGAATCTCCGACCTTCCTCCAGTCCTACTGATTTTGTATTTTCCCAAGATCCCCAGATGAGTTCTAGGCACATTAGAGGTAAAGAAGCACTGCTCTAGAGGATTTCTCATGCAAGGTCTCAGGGAACATGTAAATGATTCTTGACTGAAGCATTACCTGATTGAGAAAAAAATTTGGTCACAAACCCAACTATCTATGATACTGTGTATTAATTAGGGTTCTCCAGAGAGATAAGACCAATGGGACATAGATATAGACATACATAGATATAGGTATAGATATAGATATAGATAGATAATATAGATATAGATCGACATCAACATAAATACACAACAGGGGATTCATTATGAGAATTGGCTCACACAGTTAATGGAGATTTAGAAGTCACACAACACACCATCTGTAAGCTGAAGAAACAAGGAAGCTCACAGCATGGCTCCGTACAAATTTGAAGCCTCAGAACTGGGGGAGCTGACGGTATGATTCTCAGTAAGAGGCTGTTGTCCTGGAAACCCAGCGGGAAGTG
>NW_007105616.1:0-511 GCF_000164805.1 Carlito syrichta
GGTTTTCTTCTATTCTGAGTAACCTGTTAGGGTTTCTATCATGAATCAGTGTGAAGTTCTCTCAATTCCCTTTCCACATCAACAAAGAAGGGCGTATGTGGCTTCTATCATGAATAGTGTGAAGTTTTCTCAATTCCCTTTCCACCTCAGTAAAGAAGGTTGTATGTGGCTATTTTATACCGCTAGTGCGGAATGTTCCTTTGATTGAGTTTTGTATGAAATGCCATTTATGTTTTGTAAGTTGTGCTACACATGTTTCCCAGAAATAAATCCCACTTGGCATGGCGTTTAATTTAATACATTTTAATATACGAGGCTGTGGATTGGTGTCTGAAATGCTGATGAATGCCTTACAATGAATAATTGGAGAAAAAGCATAGAGATTCCAAGCCCACACCATCAGTATGGGAGCTCTGTGGACATCCACTCAGAGAACAGTCATAACCCCTGATAGCAGCTGCTTTCAAAAAGTTCTTCAAAGTCTGTGGAGTTTGTCCTAAGTTATGCATGC
>NW_007105617.1:0-741 GCF_000164805.1 Carlito syrichta
GCCAGGCTGATTGACATAGCAATCTTAAATGTGTATGCACCAAATAACATAGAGGAAAAATATATACGGAAAAACCTGAAAGGACTAAAGAAAGAAGAGAGAAATTCACACATAGAACTGGGCACTTCAAAAAACTTCTCTTGACAATTAATAGAACAACCAATCAAGAAAACTATCCAGGACACAAAAGAACTCAATAGCATCATCAATCAATAGTATCTAATGTTTGTAGAACATTCCACCCAAATGCAGCAGATTACACCCTCTGTTCAAGTACTCTTGGAAATACACAGCACTCAATGCATACATTCAAAAAGAAGATTCTCAACTCAAATTCTAAGGTCACACCTTAAGAAGCTAGAAAAAGGAGAATGTAATAAACCCAAAGCAAGAAGAAGGAAGAAAATAGTGAAAATAAAAGCAAGAAAAGAATGAAATTAAAAACAGAAAAACAATAGAGAAAACCAATTAAACAAGTTGGTACTTCATTAAAGTCAATCAATTGACAAAAACTCTAACGAGACCAACAAGAAAAAAAGAAGAGAGAAGACACAAATTACACATACAAACTTGACAATGTAAATGAAACAAATCAACAAGCCAAGAAATACAAATTACCACAACTGGCATAAAATTACACAAGTAATTTGAATAATTTGTTACAACCATGAAAGAAATTGAGTTTACAATTGTAAAATTTCCAGTTTTGTAAGAAAAAGAAATTTTCAGACCCAGATGGTT
>NW_007105618.1:0-671 GCF_000164805.1 Carlito syrichta
TCTGTTTCCAAACAAGGGCATGCTGGATTCAGATATGAATAGGACAAAGTGGGCCTCCAAGAAGCACACAGCCGAGCAGACTGAGAGGTAGCCAGGGGACGTTTTATGCCCAGTACGTGGTGACTTGGGTGGGGGCAGGGAGAGGAGGGAGGTGGGTGGGGAAACAGGATCAAACTCTGGGATGCTGGAGGAAGAACAGGAAACACCAGATCAGTCATAGGAGGAGGGAGGGGAGGGCTTCACGTGCAAATTTGGTTTCTTCATTTTCTCTGCCCCCTCTGCCTCCACCCCTATTTATTTGGTCTATTTTACATTCTGGGATGAAAGTCCCTTTTTGGGGTCATCAGTTGATGGCCAGGAAGCCAAAGGGCAGGACCAGAATACGTGACTTCAGGTCCCCGTAGAAAGTCCCACATGGGCCCCGGGGACCAGTGACATGGCCTGATCTTCTCTCGTCTCGTCGATGCCCAGCTAGGGCGGAGGAAGCAGGGCTAGCCGGGTGGAAGAATGACTCGAGGAAAGAATCTGTGGAGAGCAGAGTCCCAGAAGAATCTCCCGTGTGGAACCCGATCGCTCTCAGGCTCCCCAGAGGGAAGGAAGAGGAGGAGGAGGAGGAGAAGCAGCCGGCAGAACCTGGGAAGCAGGGGTGCTGTTCTCAAAGGGAATGTTTA
>NW_007105619.1:0-868 GCF_000164805.1 Carlito syrichta
ACCATTCAACCCACTTCAGGGCCTAGCACCTGGGGCTTGGAGCTCTTGCTCCAAGTTTCAGCTCCAAACTGTAGTCTTTACACACACTGTGCTGAACAGAGGCTGGGGTTTCTTGAGGAGAGGCAGGGAGGGAACACCCTGCAGTTCTTAGTTTTGTGTCTTGACATGAGACAGTCTGACTGAGGCTTCTGGGCTCTGGTCCATCCCACACATGAGCTACAGGGGCTGAAATTCCCTTCCTTTCTGCCTCTTAGTGAAGATGGTACATGATTTTACTGCCTACCTCTTAAATCAGCATCTCCTCTAAGTTTTTCAAAGATTCTGGTCATTTTATTTAATAATTTTTAATTTTTCTTAGATATTTTATTTTATTTTTATTTATTTATTTAAGAGAAATGAGGTCTCACCAAGTTGACTAAACTGGCCTTGAACCTGTGGGCTCAGGCAATCTTCTCACCTCTGCCTCCCAGAGTGCTGGGATTATAGGCATGAACACAGCGCCCATCCTTATTTAACTCTTTACTTGCCTGCCATAATCTTACAGCATTGAACTGTCTCTCCTCTTTCCTTTCCAAGCTAAAAGTCTGCAGGTTTTTATCTTTGCATATCATCCTAGACTCCAGTGTTCAGCCTGGTGTGCACAAGATACACCATTTGATGTGTCATCTTAGTTCAGCCATGATCCGATGTCATCTGACTCACGATGGATCACATTAAAGTGAGTGAAACTGTCAGATTCTAATGTAGCTTAATTAAAGCTACCTTCATTAAGGGCATGAGAGGGAAGGGAGCCCTTTAAAAGTGACTTTAATTGCTGTTGCCAACTGCAGACTTCTTATGTTTTCCACAGTTAATTACACCCTGGGTT
>NW_007105620.1:0-625 GCF_000164805.1 Carlito syrichta
GCAGGTTGCCATGTTATGTCTCCCGTGGAGACACAAGACCAGCTGGGGCAATAGTATTCAGTGGCATCTTTACTGGTTTTATCCTGATCATGGCCAGGGCATACATAGAAGTATTTGTATTTAGGAAACTGAGGAGTTGTAAGGGCCCGCCTTTTACACATGTAATGGATCTGGGTGGTGTGGGCACCTTTGGGGACTGTTTCAGGGTGGGAACATTTCCAGACATCTCTCGGGAAAAAGTCTTTTAAGTCCCCAGTTATAGTTGGAAACCAGGTTCTAGGAGGGGTTATGTTGGATGCCTGCCAAATGATGGTACCTGTGGTAAGATCTACGACCTTCCATGTTAAGTTCTGGGGCTGGTGTGGGTTTACTAGGGGTTTGGGTTGTGGTTGGATTTCTGTGGCAGCATCAATTTCCTCTTGGTATTTTGTATCCCAAATAGATTGTGGGTTGGCTATGGCATTACATAAGAAACATGATATATATACTATTAGTCTTAGGGGGATAAGTGAGAGCGGCGCACTCTTAGCTTTAGAGGATTGTCCTTGTCCAGTACGCTTTCCCATTCTGGGACGTAGTCCTTTAACACTGCGAAGGGGTCTGCCAGTCAGACGTGTGTGTAGTG
>NW_007105621.1:0-735 GCF_000164805.1 Carlito syrichta
ACTACACAGCTTTTTCTCATACCTCCCTCCATATCTCCTGGGGACCTATTGGTATCTCCTCTGTAACACAAGCCAGCTTCAATCTCCCCTCTTTGCCAACTGCTTCTCAAGTCATTCATCACCTTGCACTTGGCTCCTTTTTATTTTATTTTATTTTTAGTGTGAAAACAGGATTCATTGAGAGGATAGAAGAGCTCCTACAGTGGGAGGGGACCCGAAGGGTTTGCCCACTTGGCTGCTTTAAAATGGCAACCTCTCCACACTGGCTTTCTAGCTTGACTTCACAAAGCTAACAAACTTGGCATTCATTCATTCTAATTCCGAGTTCCCAGGAGTGAGGATCATCGGTCAAGTGTCAAGGTCAAGTGTCAATTGTCCAGTCCTGGTCCTCCATTGGGGCAGGGTGTGCAGGATAGGGAGGGCTGGGAGCATTGACATCTAGTTGAATACATCTGACAGCTTCCTCTCTTTGAAGGAGGCATTACTGTTGTCACTATTTCTTTATAGGTAAGGTATTTTATCCAGAAAGTAGCAGATGATGGTGAAGGGGACATTGGGATGATATGTTTTCCTTTAGGGGATGGCCTGACAATTAAGCTTGTAAACTCATCCTAGAAAAAGCAGTTCATACCTCATGGCTGAATATCACTATGGGTCACCTTTGAAGTGCTCCCTTTGGGAAGCTATACACTGATGCCAGTGCCTAGTACACCCAGCAGAACAATTTTGGAACTC
>NW_007105622.1:0-750 GCF_000164805.1 Carlito syrichta
GAGGTAGAGCTTTTAGGAATCGCCACACTGCTTTCCACAGAGGTTGCACTAACTTACACTCCCACCAGCAGTGTAAAAGTGTTCCCTTTTCACCACACCCTCTCCAGCAGCTGTTATTTTTTGAGTTGTTGATAATTGCCATTCTGACTGGAGTTAGGTGGTATCTCAGTGTGGTTTTGATTTGCATCTCCCTGATGATTAGTGAGGTTGAGCATTTCTTCATGTGTTTGTTGGCTTCTCGAATGTCTTCTTTTGTGAAGTGTCTGTTCATATCTTTTGCCCATTTTATAATGGAGTTGTTTGTTTTCTTCTTTTCAGTACGTTTCAGTTCCTTGTAGATCCAGGATGTTAAGCCTTTGTCAGACCTAGAGTTGGCAAAGACTTTTTCCCAGTCTGTAGGCTGTCTTCCTGCTCTCTTGATGGTTTCTTTGGCTTTGCAGAAGCTTGTCAGTTTAATAAGGTCCCATTTGTCTATCTTCTCTCTTAAGTCCTGTGGGTTTCGGGTTTTGTACAGGAATTGGATGCCAGTTCCGATTTCCATGAGAGTATTTCCTTCCTTTTCTAAGGTTCTTATGGTTTGAGGTTTTACATTTAGGTCTCTGATCCATTTGGAGTTAACCTTTGTGCATGGGGATAGATAAGGGTCCTGTTTCAATCTTCTGCATGTGGTCAACCAGTTTTCCCAGCACCATTTACTGAATAGGTTCTCTTCTCCCCACTGGTAGGTGGTGGGGGCTTTGTCGAAAATGA
>NW_007105623.1:0-776 GCF_000164805.1 Carlito syrichta
CATGGAGCTCTTTCACACCATTACACAGGAGAAGGTGTGAGGTCTAGGAGCTAAGCCTGATCCAGTGAAGGCTGCTCTTGAGAGCAGTGCCCAGGAAAGGGGGACCTGGAGCCATACCAGACTGACAGTCAGTCACCAAGGTGTCATGGAGCAAGTTCCGAGGAAGGGCCATGACCAGAACGGGAAGCAGGAGGCAGTTAAGGAAGCATGTAGCTTCTGATAACAAATCTCCAAAGTGATACGAAATTGGAGTTTGTAGATCGCACACAAATATAACATTAGAAAAGAGATATGGTCAAGAATCATCTCTACAGTACATCAAAAAATCAGCCGGGCGTGGTAGCACATGCCTGTAATGCCAGCTCCTCGGAAGGCTGAAGCGGAAGGATCAATGGAGCCCAGCAGGTCGAGGTTGCGGTGGCCGGGAGAGGCCACTGCCTTCGGGCGCGGATCCCAGAGTGAGACTCCAACTCAGGCCAGAGCCCACGGTACAGAGAAATCTGAACAGTTATTTGCTGGAGTGGAACTATGGCCTTAAGGACATTTTACTGAAACCTGCTAGCTATTAATGATGAATGTTTCATTGCCTTAAATGGTGGACAACCAAACTCTTCGACGACCAAAATATGAAATGCAAATTTCCAAGTGTAACTTATATTCAGATGAAAAAACATGCAGTCATATACATAAAAATTGTTGCACTCTGTGCCAGGTAACAGCAGTTATTTCAATCTACCCTGTACGAATGTGGAGGTGGGGGGAGTCTAAGTAAGGAA
>NW_007105624.1:0-718 GCF_000164805.1 Carlito syrichta
TTGATTCCACTGTGGTCCGAAAAGGTGCATGGCAGAATTTCAGTCCTTTTAAATTTGCTTATACTTGATTTGTGTCCAATTATGTGGTCGATCTTAGAATATGTTCCATGTGGTGATGAGTAGAATGTGTATTCTGTGGTCTTTGGATGGAGTGTTCTATAGGTATCAATTAAGTCCATTTGGTCCAGAGTCTCATTGAGGTTCCGGATCTCCTTGCTGATTTTTTGTCCTGATGATCTGTCTAAGGTTGTGAGTGGTGTATTAAAGTCCCCAGTTATTATGGTGTTAGAGTCAATGTCTTTCTTTAGTTTTCCTAGAAGTTGCTTTATGAATGTTGGTGCGCCTATGTTGGGTGCATATATGTTTAGGACAGATATTTCTTGTTGATGGAGTGAACGTTTTATCATTATGTAGTGGCCCTCTGTATCTTTTTTAATTTTTGATAGCTTAAATGGTATTTTGTCTGAAATTAGGATCGTGACTCCTCCTTTCTTTTGTGTTCCATTCGCCTGAAAATTTGTTTCCCATCCTCTTACTTTGAGTCTGTGTATGTCCTTTCTAGTGAGGTGGGTCTCTTGAAGGCAGTATATTGTTGCCTGGTGATATTTTATCCATTTTGTCATTCTATGTCTTTTCAGTGGTGCGTTTAGTCCATTCACATTCAGACTATTTATTGAAATGTGAGAGTTCATCCCTATCATGGAGTTCTTATTGAGTT
>NW_007105625.1:0-747 GCF_000164805.1 Carlito syrichta
AGTGAAAATATTTCCCAAGATACGGCATTTATGTTCTACTACAAAATTCATTGTTCTGGGGATATGCGCGTGTGTGAGAAGGTGATGTGTGCTTGCGAGTGCGTGTTTCATCACCGGCCCTATCCCCAAATCAGCTGAGGGAGGGTGAGTCACAGACTTGAAGTCCAGCTTGCGCTTCAGGGCTGCTTCACAGAGTCCCGCGATGTGGGCGCCTGGGATGGAAATACATGCGGCAGATTCCACCTGAGCCTTGATGTGAGACACCGAGACATCGCCAGGCAGCCGATGGAGGCGACCTCCGGGTGTCCCCTAAGGTGAGTGACAGGCTTCCCCGGGGGAAGAGGTGGGAGGGCCCCTGTTACAATAATTCACTACGTGAACCTCGCGGACGGGATGTCAGCCTCCGGTGTCCCGTGAAGCTGACCGCTCTCCCTCGACAGCACCCCGTCACTTGCCGCTTTTGCTGCCTATATCTGCTTTCTCAAGGTCGCATCCTCGGGTTCTGTGCTCAACGACATCTCGTGACTAGCAGTTTGAGGGCTGACACTTGTTTTCTCAAGAATTGCATCTCAAGGCCATATCATCATCATCATCATCATCCCCGGACCGCTTCTTCGAGGCCACGTGACCACCAACCTCTGCTTTCTCTAGGCTCTGCGTGCTACGTGACCACCAGATCCCGGCGAGGGGTGTAAAATGGGCCCACAGAAACAGACGGGTGCTGGTTTCTCTTTGAATACCATCTCC
>NW_007105626.1:0-759 GCF_000164805.1 Carlito syrichta
CTTTGCCTCTGAAAGTCACGGTGCTTGGCAACTTTCTTACCTTAGAAAAGCTGAGGCCGGGTTTGGTGGCTCAGCCTGTCATCCCAGCACTTTGGGAGGCTGAAGTGAGTGAATTGCCTGAGCCTGTGGGTTCGAGATTCACCCAGGCAACTTGGCAAAACCACATCTCTACAATAAATAAAAAATTACCTGGGCATGGTAACATGCATCTTTAGTTCCAGCAACTTGGAAGGTTGAGGCAGAAGGCTCACCAAAGCCCATCAGATGGACATGGGTGGCTGTGGGCATGCCACTGCACTCCAGTCTGAGCAACGGAGTGAGACTTCAACTCAAAAAAATAAATAAAAATATTGATTAATGGGTATCGTTTCTGCTGTAGGCCAGGTGGGTAGACAGTTAAGAATGGAGTTGTGTCGGTGACCAGCACTGACCGAGGGGGAGTTAGGACTGCACCGGTGAATCAGAACGGAGAGAAGAAACCACACGGAGGCAGCTCTTCTGGGAACAGTCTGGCCAAGACTGAAGCCAATTATATTCAAACTTTTTCCAACTTATATACCATTTTCTATAAACTCCAGCAGTGTGACAATTACTTGCTGGGGGGCGTAAATTTCATTGATGTGTAACGCGCTTTACAAATCATGTACCATCACAAGACTTTCAGTTCCCAGTGAACAACTGCAATTCCATGATGTATGATCACAGGTGCACAATTTCAATACAGATTGTTCAAAATGTTTTCCACAATGTTCAATAAAT
>NW_007105627.1:0-743 GCF_000164805.1 Carlito syrichta
ATAAATCATTCCTGTATCCTTAATGTGTCCCTTTCAACTTGTGTCTGATCAACACCTGAATTTAAGACTTGAGTCTTCAGAAAATAAATAAATGAGAAAATTGATGCAATAATTCAGGATTTCAGATCATTCCACTGAGGAGAAAGAGGAACTGTAGGCTGGTTTGAGGCTGGACTTTTTGGGGTTTCACGGATTGGGATGTTTTGCTTCCTGACAGTGATTAATGGCAACAGTTGACTCCATACTTCCTGAACTCAGGAGATAGTCTCCTGGGAGGTCCAGCCTCCCCTGCAATGTACAACATTCCAGGTACGGCTTGCAGCCAGGCAGGAGGAAAGAGATAATAGTGACACTGAAAAATTAAAAATGGTATTTATCACCGCCCCTGTGCCACCAACCTGTTATTTTATTTTTTTCAGAATAATGGGATTTATTAAGGCCATTTATCTTCAAGTTTCATGGAAAATTGTGTATTTGAATGATGAAGAGCGTGCCCAGATATTCGGCAAGCATGAGTGCCTGAAAATGAGTTCCAGAACTCACCAAGGAAAGCTGTCTTTCAAAACTTTAAAATTCTGCCCTTTAAAGAGAATGCAGAACATGCCTGTGATGTTGCAGCCATGCTGAGTAGAAATAAACAACTCAATTTAGGGAAATGTGAAAACTACATGATGTTGGTGAAACCCCAGTCACAAGATAAAATGAAAACAGCTGTGGACACAAAAACCCCTGAGAACAAGGAG
>NW_007105628.1:0-790 GCF_000164805.1 Carlito syrichta
TCTCATGGATTAACAAATGCCACAGGTCAAATTATACCTCTCTCTCCCTCTCACCCCCAACAAAAACAAATGTCAAAATGACATGAAGCAGACACTGAAAAAACAATCTGTAACAAAGGTGCTGTGTTCCTTACCATGTGAAAAAAGGAGTCCTATTTTACTTAAGAATAGCATCACTGAATTCACAAAACCAGTCACCACTTTCAAATGCTTGTGCATAGACTGGTACTGTGTCATGTAACAGGATGTTTGATTACATGTGGGTCAGTGGAAACCACCCTTATCACTCCCACACATTTGTATTTATAAATTTACTTAGCTGTACAGCAAAACTAGCTATATATGACTTGTGCCAACTAATTTTACTAATGAGTGGATGAATAACAAGGTATATTTAAATAAGGCTTAGATCAAACTCATGAGTGAGAATTTTAGCAACCGAACAGCCTGGGTATGAAAAGGACAAGTTCTCCAACTGAATCACAGTACATTTAATACACAGAGAGATGCTGCTGGCAGCCAAACCACAGCTTGAAAATCTGTTTATTTGCCAAACCAAATGCCTTTATACTGCTTTTCAGTTCCCTGCACCTTGTTGTTAAGAAGCCTACATTGGAAACAACTAAAACTAGAAACAGGATGGTGGATACCTTTGAAGAGTGTCCTGTTGGCGGGGAAGATTGGTATCATTCTGCCTTTAACCTGGGGTGGTTACACAGGATTTGCATTGAGCTATCCTTTCTGTTTTCTGTACTTTTCTATGTGTGGGCTATACTTAAATTTAACAACA
>NW_007105629.1:0-702 GCF_000164805.1 Carlito syrichta
TGTTGTCAACTATTAGGGTTTATGCAATTCTGTGGTCTTTGTTCACCTTACCCCATGTCATTGTCTCTGCCACTTTTACTCGTTCCGTGTCTTCGGTTACTTTTATGTGCTAAAGATGCCCAGAACTTGAATTATAATAAAAAATTAGAAAATATTTTTAATGAAAGTCTGAATAAATGATGATTTCCAGACCTAAAGATCTAACCCAAACCTCTTACTAGGCTGTACTAGATTGGTGGGACATGTATCCACCTACCCACTTGACATTTTCAACTAAACTTCTTGCTAGTATGTCAAATTCAACCTGTATGAAACTGAATTTATATATTTGTCTCAAAATTGTAGCTCTTCCCTAGTGTTCTCTGTCTCAAAATGACTCTCATCTGTTAAGTTGCACAAGCCAGAAATCTTGGTTTGTCTCTGTCTTCTACTCTGCACAGTGAAATATGTCAGGTCTATCACAAATCTCTCAAACAAATCTATTTTTCCCATCCACACTTCTACCACCCCAAATCAGGTGGCCATTTTCTCTGTCCCAGGCTCTTATTCTCTCCAATCTATTCCCCATTGAGCAAATAAAGTAATTTTCTGAAAATAAAAATTGATTGCTGTCACTTTCCTGCTTACCTCAATCATTCCAAATCTCCTTAACTCCTTGACACAGTTGATTATGCCTTTGTAGTCTGTACTCATTTCTTGACG
>NW_007105630.1:0-705 GCF_000164805.1 Carlito syrichta
TCATCTCTCTAATCTGATTACTTCACTTACTACTTCTATCTCCTAAGTCAAAACCCCCAACTTTCTTCCCTAAACTATTAGTTTTTTCTCACAAGTGTTTCCTGGAAAGTAGCTGGAATGGCTTTTTAGAAATGCAAGTTAGGTCATGGCATTTCCTTGTTTTAGCAGAGTATCCCATCATCCTCATAATGAAAGCTTAACTCCTTACCATAGCCTGGATAGCTCTCCCTCTTAGCCTTCTTTTCTTTGCTTTGGTTTGCTTCTCTCTTTTCTTTTCTTTTTCTTTTTTTTTTTTTGAGTTGGAGTCTCACTCTGTCACCCAGACTGGAGTGTAGTGGCTGCTCCTGGCCACCGCCACCTCGACCTGCTGGGCTCCAGTTATTCTTCCTCCTCAGCATTCTAAGTATCTGGAACTACAGGTGCACGCTACCATGCACGGCTCATTTTTTATTTATTGTAGAGATGAGGTCTCACCAAGTTGCCCAGGTGGGTCTCGAACCTGCGGGCTCAGGCAATCCACTCACCTCAGCCTCCCAAAGGCATGGGATTACAAGCTGAGCCACCAAGCCCAGCTCCTTTTTTTTTCAATACACCAAAATCTATTTTACTTCTATATACTAGCTATAAGCAATATGAAAGTAAAATTAAGAAGACAATTCTGTGTAAAAAATAATAACTAGTAATACTATACTTAAGAATATATTT
>NW_007105631.1:0-528 GCF_000164805.1 Carlito syrichta
ATCCACTCACCTCAGCCTCCCAAAGGCGCGGGATTACAAGCTGAGCCACCGAGCCTGGCTCCGACTGAGCGTTTTAATAGGATTCCTAAATCCAAGGGCTGCGGGCTCGGTCAAACGTTTACAAACTTTGTTCCTGTGTCCTTCGCCAGCGCTGCTTGCCCGGGGCGCCTTCCACCCAGTGTGCAAAACATGGCCCCCAAGCCAAGAAAACAGTGGGAGTGAGGGTGGGGAGAAGACAGGTTGAATCCCAGAGGCAGAAAGGCCCATCCGGAGAGGCCCAGGAATTCTGTTATCTTCCAGGACCCCGGGATTGCCAGGGCTGCGAGAGCCTTTAAGAGCCTGTCCTGAGCCTCTGGGCCCAGCTCCAAGCCCTGTCGATTTCCCGCCCCCCACCCCCACCAATCGATCAAATGTGTGAGCCATCGGCTATTTAACTTTTCTGAAGACCCTACTAACTCACTTATAATCTCACCCAATACACGCTGTGTGTCTCTGAGTCGCTGTGGAGGTCTCTGCGTTCTGGGTTTG
>NW_007105632.1:0-491 GCF_000164805.1 Carlito syrichta
CAGAGGGCCACTACATAATGATAAAAGGTTCACTCCATCAACAAGAATTATCTATCCTAAACATATATGCACCCAACATAGGTGCGCCAACATTCATAAAGTAAATTCTAGAAAAACTAAAGAAAGACATTGACTCTAACACTATAATAACTGGGGACTTTAATACACCACTCACAACTCTAGACAGTTCATCAGGACATAAATTCAGCAAGGAGATCCGGAACCTCAATGAAACTCTGGAACAAATGGACTTAATTGGTACCTACAGAACACTCCATCCAAAGAACACAGAACACACATTCTACTCATCATCGCATGGAACATATTCTAAGATCGACCACATAATTGGAAACAAATCAAGCATAAGCAAATTTAAAAAGACTGAAATTCTACCGTGCACCTTTTCAGACCACAGTGGAATAAAAATAAACATTGACACCAACAAAGTCCCCCCAAAACCCACAAAGACATGGACACTAAACAGCATGATG
>NW_007105633.1:0-722 GCF_000164805.1 Carlito syrichta
CTGAATGTCTGGTAAATTTTTTAAAATGTCTCACGCTAGGGCAGAACAGATGGGCTTACTGTCCATTACAAGAGATTCAAGTTTTCTGATTCAAGGTTTATCTCCTGTGGATCAACATATTTTGTGTTTTATACACAGGGTCTCATTTTGTTGCCCAGGCTGGCTTGCAGACGTGGTTTCATTCTCGATTCTTGGGCTCAATGATCCTCCTTTCTCATCTTCCTGAACAGCTAGAGGTGCCAGTGTGTTCCAGGCATGGGATCTTGCTATGCTTATCAGGCTGGTCTCAAACTTTTGGCCTCAAACAATTCTCCTAGATAAAACTCCCATAATATTGGAGTTGTAGGCATAAGTCACTGAATCCAACCTGTATCATATGATGAAATAATACTCAGCAGTTAAGGAAAAAAGGAACTAATAATGCTCATTACAACATAAATGATTCTTCTTCTTCTTTTATTTTATTTTTTGAGTTGGATTCTCACTCCGTCACCCAGACTGGATTCAGTGGTATGCTCTCAGCCATCACAGCCTTGACCTTTTGGGTCCAGCGTTCTTTCCGCCTCCGCCTTCCAAGTAACCGGAACTACGGGCCCGTCCTACCATGCCCGTCTAATTTTTGATTTATTACAGAGGAGAGTTCTCGCCAAGATGCCTGGGTGTGTCTCAAACCCTCGGACTCAGGCAATCCACTCGCCTCGGCCTCCCAAAGTGCTGAGATT
>NW_007105634.1:0-819 GCF_000164805.1 Carlito syrichta
CATTATCTTACTTAAACCCACAATTCTTTGAATTAGGTAGGCTACTTTAGTCCATTTTGTGCTGCTGTAACAGGTAATTTATAATGAACATAAATGTATAACACATTGTCTGCAGGCTGGAAAGTCCAAGGTAAAGGGGCCACATCTGTTGAGTGTCTTCTGACAGCATCATCCATGGCAGAAGGTCAAAGAAAAGGCCAAGAGAGAGACAGACAGAGATAAAGATACAGAAATGTATATATGGAGAGAGAGAGAGAGAGAATGAGAATGTACAAGAGGTGTCCAATCATTCTTTAATAAGGAGCCCACTTTGGTGATAATGAAGCCAAGTCAATCCTGTGATGGTGGTGTTAATTCATTTATAAGTGTGATGCCCCCATAATACAAACATCTTTCGTTAGACCTGACCTCCCAACATTGCCTCATTGGGGATCAAGACTCCAATCCATAAGCTTTGGGGAACACATTCAAACCTAGCATAGATATTTTTATTATTCCCATTTTATATATGAGAAAACCAAATCTAAGAAAGATCACATAACTTGCCGAAGGAGACACAGTGAGCAATGTTCAGCTGAGACCCAAACCCAAGCAGTCCTTCCTCCAGTAGCTGTCCTGTCCTTCTAATCACTATTCCATAATAGACTCAAGAGACCTACAGGAGACTCCAGTGGTTCTGTGTTCAGCAATGGCTTCCATAAATAGCAACTTGTGGTGAGTATATATAAGATTGTTAGATTTAACTTTAGAAATTTAACTAAGAGAAAATAGAGAAAAGTTTTACTATTCAACATGGACCTTTCTTTGTCGTGGGGGTCT
>NW_007105635.1:0-781 GCF_000164805.1 Carlito syrichta
CTTTGGGAGGTTGCGGTGAGTGGATTGCCTGAGCCCGCAGGTTTGAGTCCTGCCTGGGCAGCGAGATCTCATCTCTACAATAAATCAAAAAAAATCAGCCGGGTGTGGTAGCACATGCCTGTAATTTCAGCTACTCAAGGTTGAAGTGAAAGGATCAGCGGAGCCCAGCGGGTCGAGGATGCGGTTGCCGGGAGCAGCCACTGCACTCCAGTCTGGGTGACAGAGTGATACTCCAACTCCAACTCCAAAAAAAAAAAGAAACCCCAGTGTCAATCAGTTGTGGTGTATAATCCCAGCACTTTGGGAGGCCAAGGTGAGAGGATTGCCTATGGCCACGGGTTCGAGACCAGTCTGGGCAAATTGGCAAGACCTCAACTCTACAATAAATAAAAAAATTAGCCATGCATGGTGGCACATGCCTGTATTTCCAGCTACTTGGAAGGCTGAGGCAGAAGGATCACCTGAGCCCACCAGATCGAGGCTGTAGTGGCTGTGAACATGTCACTACACTCCAGCCTGGGCAACAGAGTGAGACTCCAATTAAAAAAAAAAAAACCCAGTCTCAAGGCCACACTTCAAACTGATTAACTCAGAATCGCTAGACTTAGTTTTTATACTCCCCAAGTTATTCCAGTGGGCATCCATGACTGAAAATCCAGCCTAAAGCAGATGCTTAAAATACAAAAACATTCAACTGTTGAGCTGATGATCAAGACACCCAAGTCCTTATCCCAATTCTACTACTGCTTAGTATCAGCCTTGCCAAGACTAGCTTTCTCAC
>NW_007105636.1:0-622 GCF_000164805.1 Carlito syrichta
TAATCCCCTGAAATGGTGCAGACTTGATTTTATAAGAATATACCTTGTCATGTGTGCCCTTTTTTTCAATTTACTACTATTTTTTCTCTTTTTTTAACCAAAATTGAGCTGGATACTTTGAGGAAACAGTCCCACCAAATGGTTCCAGTTCTCTGAATAGCAAGATGAGGAAGGTTTCCACAGGAGCAAGGAGGATTTGTTAAGGCTACTAAACATTACAAAAGAAGGTTGGAGATGCGTTCCTGGTGCCAATACCAAGCAAAAAGGCAAGGAATAAAATCACCATCAACAACAAGGAATCCTGATGAAAGAGATGCTGAAATGGTAACCCTTAAGTCTATCCACATCCTCCTAGCCAAGTCATAGCCCACTGCATAAGACAGTGGGTTTGTGACTTCTACATTTGAGCCTCTCTCTTCCACACAAAAAGGCACATTTTATAAGCTCCTTCAATGTAGTGTTGTAGAGCACTAATCTGCTAAACTATGTTTGTTCACTGTTGAATTCACTTTTAAATTGTTCACTTTTGAGTTCATAATTTTACAAAAAGGGAAAAGGGTTTTAAATACATGAGAGGAAGAAGACTGGTCAGAAAGAAGACGAAGCATATATCTAGGATGTT
>NW_007105637.1:0-759 GCF_000164805.1 Carlito syrichta
TGTGTATCGTTTGAGGTATTACATTTCCATCTTAAACGCACCTACAGCTCCTTCTTGCAGGTGGTGACAGATGAGTGCTTAGCTTCTTCCTTCTGCGTATGCTCAGCCGATTCTCCCAGAACTATGCATAATAGAGAGTGTCCTTTCATCGGTGATTATTTCTGTCCACTTTACCAAGATCGATGGGTATTGGTTGTAGGTGAGCAGCTTTATTTCTGGGCTCTCTGTTCTGTTGTATTAACCTATGTATCTACTAGGAAAGCGTATTTTCTAAAACTAGAATTAGACAAGGAGGTACACTCTCACCCCTTCTATTTAGCATTGTTCTGGAAGTACTGGTCAGAGTAATCAGGCAATAGAGATAAATAAGATGTATCCAGGTAAAAAAAAAAAGAAAGTCAAATTATGTCTCTTCACAGAGATACGGTTGTTTCTATATTTAGAGAACTGTAAGGACATCCCTAAATTACTCCTAGACTTAATATGAGACCTCGGTGAATTCCCAGGATACAAAATCGATGTTCAAAAATTAATAGCATGTCTATATGCCAACAACGTTCGAGCTCAGATCCAAATCGAGAACACAATCCCAGCTGGGCTCGGTGGTTCAGCCTGTAATCCCACGCTTTGGGAGGTGTAGGTGAGTGGATTACCCGAGCCCGCGGGTTCGAGACCTGCCTGGGGCAACTTGCGGAGATCTTAATCTCTACAATAAATCAAACACTTAGCCGGGCGTGGAGTGCGTGCTCGTAGTTCCAG
>NW_007105638.1:0-658 GCF_000164805.1 Carlito syrichta
CCATCCAACCGCTTCCTGTCCTCTGTATCTCATTCACCAAGAAATGCCTGTTCCTGCATTTCACCCATTTTCTATTTAGAGTGTTTTGTGTGTTCCCCTTCACTGAGCATGATCTCCCCCTCCCCGTGCGCATCTCCATGAACCTTCTTTCTGTGGCCACCTCTCACCAGTCAGCTCTTTCTTGCCTCTGTGTCTTTCCACTCATGTGGCTCAGTAGGAATGTCCCTTCCGGTTCTCTGAAGAGCTGGTTCCTTCTTTTTGAATGACACCCCCTCAAAAGCCCAGCCCCAGAGCTCCCTGTTATCTTTGGTTGCAGACCCCCTACTTGATTCCTGAATTTTCAGCACTCCTCAAATATGTTTTCCCTGCTAGAACATAAAACTCTTTGAGGGCACAGACTAGTGGGCACCTAGATGTTTGATTAACAAATGATTGAAACAAATGAATGCATCCTGAAAAAGATCAACAAGGTTCCAAAGACTTCCCGAAGAAGGGCATTCAAGCTGCACTTGGAAGGTAGACTGACTATGTGAAGGTAACATGTTTATAGGTAGGTATACAAGAAGGGGAGAAGGAAGAGACTCATGTCAGGGCGGTCTTATTTAGAAAGCTCTTGAATGCAGGTAGGCACGTATGTGTCTGCACTGGGTTCTGTCAG
>NW_007105639.1:0-764 GCF_000164805.1 Carlito syrichta
GATTCTGTATATGGTGTGAGATAGGGGCCCAATGTCATTTTTCTGCCTGCAGATAGAGAGTTATTTTTACTTACTTCACTTACCAGCTATTTTTACTTACCACTCTGTGTTTTAAAAGAGTAAGGAGAAAGGTTGAATGTAGGGAAGAAAGAGAAGTCAAAAGTGACAAAGAATACCAGTGCAGAATTGAACACCAACTTAGACATATGAGTGTGGCACTGCATTCTCTAAGATGAAGAGTTCTTTTTCCCCTAATCTCCTCCACCCTAATCCATTAATTCTGTCTGCATGTGATACTTCTTTTGGATATTTCTGCCTCTATGACATGGATGTTTCAATTTGGAAAGACAATGTGTGTGTGTGTGTGTGTGTGTGTGCATGCACACACGTGCACCGCACGTGTATGGAATGTAAATCACTTAGTTGAAAATAGATTTGGAAGTTTAATATATAAATAAATGCAATCATGCATAGATTTGAAAAATAAATAATTATCTTCACCTTATCCTGAAGCTTCGCTACATTTGTTTGAGTAGGCTGTGCCTATAGTCGGGATCAGTTTCATTGAAATAAACCAACCATTCCCTCAAGAACAGCTTTCCTAACCTGGGCTGTCCCCCAAGATCCCCTGCTTGCACTAACTATGTCCAATCCAGAACACTCATTCATTGCAGGCAGGTTGTGTCATTTCTTTATTTTCTTTCAGAATTATTTCATTGATGATAAGAAAATGTATTTTTGAGACTAAAATAGAAAAGAGAGAG
>NW_007105640.1:0-679 GCF_000164805.1 Carlito syrichta
AGTTCTCTTTCTTTTTATGTACAACAGGTCATCTGATATGCTCAGATTTGGAGCATCTATTTATTCAGAGGGCTGGGATGTTGAGGCTGCCCTGTGAACCATGGCGTTACCATATCTCTGAGCTGCTCTTTACAGCTATTAGAATTCCTCACGAGGATTTGATCAGGATTCACTGTGAAAGAGTGTGTGAAAGTGCTCTGATAAAAAAGAAAATAAATGGGGTGGATGCAGTGGACCATGCCTTTAATCCCAACACTTTGGGAGGTCAAGGCAGGCATCAAATTAATATTTGAGGACAGGAGTTCAAAATCAGCTTGGACAACATAATGAGACCCTAATCTTTACCAATTAAAAAAAAGTAAAGAAAGTGAAAAAAGTGAAATGAACCTCGTTTAAGCTATGGCTGAGCCGGTTATAAACCCTTCAGCCTTAGAGAGAAGGAGTAACACTCCAGGGAGCCAATGACCCTGTCCTTAATAACGCTGTCCTATGAAGAACTATTTCCTCTTTCCGCATCATGAGTGCTGCTCAGTAAGCCATCACCATCCCTTATAAAACAGACTGATGGTGCCAAATGCTGGTGAGGATTGGAGATACTGGAGTGTAAACAGGTACAGCCACTTGCAGGAAACCCTTTGGCAGTTTCTTAGAAAATTTTGCATATGTCTGCCTCACAACC
>NW_007105641.1:0-615 GCF_000164805.1 Carlito syrichta
CCACTCACCTCAGCCTCCCAAAGGCACGGGATTACAGGCTGAGCCACCGAGCCCGGCTCTCTACTGAGTTTTAATAGAGACTGGATGCTTCACATTGCCCACAAAGTTATCAGGCAGCTTGACAGACCCATTGACTGTTATCAAACATAAAGCCATAAAGTTGGACATTCACAGAAATACTCTATCATTATATAGAAATTATGTATATAGAATTGGGCCTAAGTTGACTCCCAAAACACAAGTAAATTTCATTTAAAAGTGTCTCAAATACTCATAGTCCACCGCTACTTTTTCTTTTCTAGTTTTCACTTATGACCTCATGAAAAATTTACCATGATCAGATAAAATAGAAGGAGACAACTCAGGCCTGGTTTAAAGATGGTCCTGATCATAGGTTCTGCCAAAAGTGCTACAGCCCTTTCTGGATATCCCTGAAGGACAATGGTGAAGAAATATTTTCCAGTGGGAAGAGCTTTGAGTAGTGTATCTGATTTCTCATGTCATTTATAAGGAAAAATGGCCAGACATGATGTTATCTACCAATTCATGATCAGTGACCTATGGTTTGACTGGATAACCAGGGACATGGAAAATTCATAATAAGAATATTGGTGG
>NW_007105642.1:0-613 GCF_000164805.1 Carlito syrichta
CAAACAAGCAAAGGCAAGTTCAGCGTCAGATCTGAAAAACAAAAATCCAGCAAAAGAAATTCCAGCTGTGAAACAATGTGGCCAGGAACATTCTAGGGAGCAAGTAGGGGGAAGAAAATGCTTCTTTCTAAAGCAAAAGCCTCTGATTTCATCCCTGGTGGCCACCCAGGTGACCTGGTCCTCAGAGCAGTGTCCCTGCCCCCCCCAGTCCAGCCTCTGCAGTGGACCCTGAAGGTTGCTCCAGTTTTTTTTAACAGCTCTCCTGTCGTGAGTAGGAAAACACACAGATGCTTCCACTTCTCTTTGTTTCATTTTTCATCTTGGGCAAAGTTTGGAGACAACAGCATCAGGAGAAAAATTTCATCATAGCAATAGAGATAGTCAGGGTATCCATTTATTTTGGCCCATCGGTGCTCAGGCACATCACACAGATGCTTCATGAGAGTCTTTGAGTTCAGTGAGTGAGTGTTTGGGGAAGGAGGAGAGGATGGTGCAAGGTGGGAGAAGTTCCCATGGCACATTCACCCTTGTGTTGGCCATGCTGACCTCCCTGAACATTAAATCAGATCCCTTGAAATGAATGTCCCTTATGTTTTTCCTGCTTAGGTCATAC
>NW_007105643.1:0-812 GCF_000164805.1 Carlito syrichta
GCGTGCTACCATGCCCAGCTAATTTTTTGATTTATTGTAGAGATGAGGTCTCGCTTGCCCAGGCGGGTCTCGAATCCGTGGACTCAGGCAATCTACTCACCTCTGCCTCCCAAAGGCGCGGGATTACAGGTGGGACCACCGAGTCCAGCTTCTTAGTTGTTTTTTCATTAACTACTGAGTTAAATAAAATCTCTTATATGTGTTCATTTTATATTTGTATGAAAGTCTAGTTTTGTTTTTGTTGTTTTTTGCTTTTTTTTGAGTTGTTGTCTCTCTCTGTTGCTCAGACTGGTGTGCAGTGGCAAACTCATGGCCACTCCAGCATTGACCTCTGGGTTCTGGTGATCCTTCTGCCTCAGTCTTCCATGTAACTGGAACTACAGGCACATGCTACCATGCCCGGCTATTTTTTTCTTATTTATTGTAGAGACAAGGTCATGCCAAGTAGGCTGGACTGGTCTTGAAGCCGTGGGCTCAGGCAATTCATTCACCCCAGCCTGGGATTGCAGGCTGAGCCACCAAGCCCATCCTGAAAGTCTAGTTTTAGCTATTTTTGAAAATATAAGATTCCTTTAGTCCTAATAGATGCAAGACACATTGTGCAAATATCAAACTTTTTTTCTATGTGGTATAGGACAGTTGAAGAGGAAAATGTGGTAGTATCACTGTGGTACATGCAAAACATTAAGAGTTTCTGAGGAACATAGACCAGGATACTTCATAGGAGGACCAACATCTGTGTTAACTCTAAAGAGAATTGAAATCAAATAACATTCTGAGTGAAGGAAACCAAGAACACAAGCTGACAAGGT
>NW_007105644.1:0-841 GCF_000164805.1 Carlito syrichta
CTTTGGCAATTAATTAAGTGACAGCCTTTGGCCCCTGCCAACTGAGGCTCCAATCACTGCCACTGCATTTAGGTTTTCCATATGATTGGCTGAGGTTCCACTACAGGGAAGAGCAATAACAAAGCTTTTCAAAGATGTTAGAGCTCTCCTCAAAAATGTATTTCTCAAAATATTGGTGAAGTGTTTATCTTCTGGATTCTCTCAGTGAAGGTGAATAAGTCTTAAATGACAGATTCACCCTAACATTCTAGTCTTCTTAATCATTTGAATTATTTTTTTCTACATTAAACTAAGAATAATTGATATTTCCAATTTACTCACTGTGGACCATCTTTTGAACCATGTTTCAGTCAACCAACTAAATTGTCAGTGCCCTTCCTAACTCCTTGAACTGTAACATTAATGCAGAATCTCTGCTTAGTGGACCCATATCAATAAATTCAGGCTTACCCAAGTTGAAGTTCCTTCCATCATTATCCCACAACCTTAATATCAATTCCCAGACATGTTCCTCAGCTTTCTGCTTATATAATTTAGAAACTCAGGGAGTTCTTTTGTAGTGTAGTATGTATCCCTCTGGGTAACACTTTGAATATCTCCTTTAGGAGCCTGCTGGAACTTGTCTCTTTGTGCATCTGGAAACAGGGTTATAGTGGTGGTGGATCCCGTGGAAAATTAGCAGTGCTTTGCATGATAACTGCTTCAGGGGAGGCTATGACTGTTTCTTTGGGCAACACAGGGTTAATCCCCTCAGATGGAGATAAAAGGGGGATACCACTGTAGTGGGTGCCTGCCATTGGGGGTAAGTAGTCACTGCCATTAGGGGTAGGAAGTCCACCTT
>NW_007105645.1:0-575 GCF_000164805.1 Carlito syrichta
CAGCAGATCCCAGCACTTTGGGAGGCCAAGGTGAGTGGATTGCCTGAGCCCGCGGGTTCGAGACCTTCCTGGGCAACTTGACGAGACCTCATCTCTACAACAAATCAAAAATTAGCTAGGCGTGGTAGTGCGCACCTGTAGTTCCAGCTACTCAGAAGGCTGAGGTGGAAGGATTGCTGGAGCCCAGCAGGTCAAGGCTACAGTGGCTGGGAGTGTCCATTCCCCTCCAGTGAGGGCGACAGAGTGAGATTACAACTCAAAAAAAGAAAGAAAGAAAGAATGAGCTTTTTGTTTCACTCTTTTTTTCTATTATATTTTTATCTTCTATGTCCCATATCTGGGCCTTTACTTTGGTGATATACACTCTTCTGTTAAAATTAGGGATTTGGTGGTCTTGCCTTTCCACCTCCCTTAGGATATTTGTTAGTCTGTTAACTTGTGATTTTTCTATTTTTTTGATGTGTGATCATAGAGATATAAATTCCCCACTTAGTACCGATTTCATGGCATCTCAGAGGTTTTGGTAAGATGTTTCTTCATTTTCATTTGTTTCCAGGAATCTTTTAATTTCTGCT
>NW_007105646.1:0-542 GCF_000164805.1 Carlito syrichta
GAGCATGCAGAATTAAAAAATACCCCCAAACTATTAAATAATGACTAAATACTGTTTAATTGATTAGACTACATTGAATTTGATATAGACCTCAATTTTTAATTTTTTTATATTTAGTTATGTGTACATGAATTATATGATAGATTTATAAATTTATGGGGCACATGTGATGTTGGATACATGCATACAAGGATTAATCATCAAATCAGTGCAATTGGGATGTGTATCCCCTCAAGAATTTATAATTTCTTTATGCAAAAAGTATTCTCATTCCACTCTTTTCGATATTTTAAAATAGAGAATGTTGTTTTTTATAGCCAGCCTTTTCTCAATCGAATACTAGGTCTTATTCGTTCTAACTATATTTTTGTACTCATTTGCAGATTATTGATTACACTTTTTTTCTCACATGAGCTAAACCTGCGGGACAGACAAGGATCATATCTCCTTGTTTGTGTTTTATGATTAAAGAGTAGCGATTTTGGTAATAGACACAGCCAAAAATCCCATAGATTAATTTGCAAGTACAAAGTTCTTGTATT
>NW_007105647.1:0-758 GCF_000164805.1 Carlito syrichta
CCACTGAGCCTGGAAGATGTAGTCTTTCTTGCTTTCTGTGTAGTAGCCCAGGTTCCCTTGCCTGGATCAATCACTCCAGCCGATACCATAACTCCCTTTTTGAACTCTTCACTCAGAGGCAGAAGAAACCCCAAATGGCCACATGGTAGTCTTAACCTCTGGTTTAATGGGACCAGTCCATTTAGAATTAATACCTCTATACCAGAAGAGATATAAAATTAGGCAGAAAAGAAGCAAGCATTTTGCTAGTGGGGTGCGAGGGGTAATGATGAGTGGTGTCACTCTCATTTCCACCTCTTGAGTCCTGGACTATTGTAGAAAGAATAACGTGATGAACACTGATTCCAAGAAGATAAAGCTTTCTGGAGAACCTTGCCCCAGGCCTGTAAGGTATCATCACCCTGCTGGTGCTGTAACAGCCTTCCAAAAGCTACTTCACCATTTTATCAAGCCAGCTGCTTCAGGATGATGTGGCACATGGTAAAACCAGTGCACTTTGGGAGCTTGAGCCCATCCCTGCACCTCTTTGGTTCTGACGTGAGTTCCTTGGTCAGAAGTAATGCTGTGTTGAATACTGTGGATAAGGATTTCTGTAAGTCCATGGATGGTAGTTGAGACAAAAACATTGCATGCAAGGAGGGCAAATCCATATCCAGGGTACAGAGACAAAACACTCTTCCTTTCATGGTGAAGTTGTCTAATGTGAGCAACTTGCCAGTAAGTGGCTGGCTTATCACCCTAGGAAGTGATGCTGGATC
>NW_007105648.1:0-646 GCF_000164805.1 Carlito syrichta
TGGAACTACAGGTGCATGCTACCACACCTGGCTAATTTTTTTATTTATTGTAGAGATGAGGTCTCACCAAGTTGCCCAGGCAGATCTCGAACTCGTGGACTCAGGCAATCCACTCAACTCAACCTCCAAAGATGCGGGATTACAGCCTGAGCCACTGATCCTGGCTCAGTCTTTCCTTTTAAGCCATTCATTTGTCATTGTTTGCTCAACTAATTATTGCAGGAATCTCATTGCAACAAAGCATTATTTTTTCTAAATCACATGCATGTCCATCACAATGAAGCTAACAGAGTAGATGCCAGAAGCCACAGATGGGGGCAATAAAGAACTGATTGGACAATGTGAGGGACAGAAGAAGTCAATTTTCCACATTTATACCCATTTGCTGTTTTCTTAATTTTGAGATCACTTATTTTAGAAGGGTGCATTTTAACATTGGAGTTTTGCCATGTTATTTCACTTATTTGACTTTTATCATCATTTGATATTGCTTAATCAGTTCACTTATTTACATCTTTTCCATAAATCACATGTAAGTCTCTGAAGCTCAGAAAAGTGTGCCAAGCCCCTAGATACATGATTCCTAACCTCAACTGCACATGAGGTTGGGAAGCTTTAAAAAACCCCAGTGTCAGCCAGGCTCGGA
>NW_007105649.1:0-793 GCF_000164805.1 Carlito syrichta
GCAGGGAGCTTTAATTAAGCTACATTAGAATCTGACAGTTTCACTCACTTTGATGTGATCCATCGTGAGTCAGATGACATCGAATCATGGCTGAACTAAGATGACACATCAAATGGTGTCTTTTGTGCACACCAGGCTGAACACTGGATTCTAGGATGATATGCAAAGATAAAAACCTGCGGACTTTTAGCTTGGAAAAGAAAGAGGAGAGACAGTTCAATGCTGTAAGATTATGGCAGGCAAGTAAAGAGTTAAATAAGGATGGGCGCTGTGTTCATGCCTATAATCCCAGCACTCTGGGAGGCAGAGGTGAGAAGATTGCCTGAGCCCACAGGTTCAAGACCAGCTTAGGCAACTTGGCAAGACCTCATTTCTCTTAAATAAATAAATAAAAATAAAATAAAATATCTAAGAAAAATTAAAAATTATTAAATAAAATGACCAGAATCTTTGAAAAACTTAGAGGAGATGCTGATTTAAGAGGTAGGCAGTAAAATCATGTACCATCTTCACTAAGTGGCAGAAAGGAAGGGACTTCCAGCCCCTGGAGCTCAGGGTGCCAAAAGACCCTTGTGTGGGATCGACCAGAGCCCAGAAGGCCTCACTCAGACTGTCTTATGTCAAGACACAAAAACTAAGGAGCTGCAGGGTGTTCCCTCTCTGCCCTCTCCTCAAGAAGTCCCAGCCTGTGTTCAGCACAGGTGGTGTGTAAAGCCTACAGTTTGGAGCTGACACTTGGAGCAAGACCTCCAAGCCCCAAGTGCTACGCCCTGGAGTGGGTTGAATGGTGACC
>NW_007105650.1:0-784 GCF_000164805.1 Carlito syrichta
AAGAATCTCGACCAAAACCCAAATGTCTAGTCTTTCAGAAGAATGGCATGAGACCGGCAATAGCCCAAACTCTCTTCAAAATGGGCAAAGTGTAGGGTTTCACACTTTCTGCTTTCACCAAAGTCCAGTAAACCAAACACAGAGGCAATGGTATAAAACCCTAACGATTGATCCATGGAACAGAACGAACACTGAGGAATCAGTGGACACATTTATGGCCACATACATTCCGTGGGAATAGGGCAGTCCTTCCACACACACTTCTCAGAAAACGGGATACTCTCATGCATAATCCAGCAGTTGCACTTCCAGCAAAAGCCACAACACAGGTTAGAAAATACAAGAAAAGAAGAGTCTGTGAACTCACGGTTAAGGGTCCATGTCCAAGAGCGGCCTGACTCACGTTCCCTCGACGTGGTAGGGGGGCCCCAGCTCCGCCGCCTGCGGGGGGCCCAGCTCCGCGGCCAGCGGGGGGCCCAGCTCCGCGGTCGTCCCAGTCGCCGCGAGCCACACTCTGGGCTCCCGCAGCGCGGGAGTCCGAAGCACTCCGTGGGAGGCCGCGGCCCGGGAGGCGGAACCGCGTTGCGCCTCGGTGCTCGCGGGCAGGATTCTGAGGAAGGATCGCGTCAACCCAGCAGGTCACGCGGCCGGGACGCGACGCGCCGTCCTCACGCCAGGGCGCTGCAGCCCCGCAATGGCGAGGGACCCGGAGCCCGCCCCCACAAGAAAGAGATTGACAGCAGGTACCATTCATTGTGCAGAGTAGGTGTCTGATACATTTCAA
>NW_007105651.1:0-547 GCF_000164805.1 Carlito syrichta
ACAGTGCTCCATGTTACAAGAGATGGGTCCCAGGAGACCGCACCTTTGGTACAAGGGGAGGCGGGACCACATGCCACATGGTATCAGGATGCATGAAGATGCTGCCTCCTGGGATGAGTCCAGTCCAGTCCACCCCACAGGCCCCAGAGAAAGGGCACACCCACCCTTAGGAGAGTAGGGTGGGATAACCCTGTTAAAGGCACATATGTGAAGAGGATAAAAGTCTGTGATCCACAATTGAAAAGACACAACCCCTCTGTTTCTTGCTATATCACAGACACATCACTTACTTTGTCTTCCACATTGCCTCTGAGCTCATGGTCACCAATCTCTGAAGGGCACTTGGCCTCCAGCTACTCAGAGGATAATGTGGGGAAGTTTGGCTGCCCTTTCCACTGCACTGGATTGGCTTCAAGTCAACAGAGAGAATTCGAGGCAAAGGCACAGGGTGTGTTGGAGAAAGAAGAGGTAAATAAGCATCTGGTTCATCAAGGGCTGAGGACATGCAGTACTTGAAGAGGCCCAGCTCTATACACCTGACCAACAG
>NW_007105652.1:0-710 GCF_000164805.1 Carlito syrichta
GGGCTAAGTATTGAAAAGCAAATCCATTTATTTCCATAGCTTTCCAATTTCTTTTGGTGGGAAGGGGAAGTTTCTTTGTATTGTTCTTCTTAAGGTTCTGGCAAGCAATTTTAAACAATATGGTTGCATATAAAATTTTATTGCAGAGTCTAAAATTTAAGCAAAAACCAGCCACCTTTTAACTGGTTTTGTGAGTACTTTCAGGGTTAAATATAGTATAATGTTGACTCTCTTCTTTGAAAAATTAGGCCACCAAGTATATCAGAAGGTGAAGTATAATAATTATTAAATTGTTCTGATTACCTGCTGAAAGATTAAAGAATGGACAAACTATGGAGATAATAGTAAATTTTGTAAAATGCTGAGCATTTATGATCTTAAGTGATAAATAACTAATTTGTCACTTGGTATAGTTGGTCAGTTTACATAGCATCTTGACTTGCTATAGTAGAAAATTTAATTTAATATTTTTAGGGATAAAAATATCTCACATGTTACTAGTATTTAGAGATAATTTTTAGATTATTCAGAGAAAGCTTTGGATGTCAAATGACTATGATCAGTGGGGACTCTTGCTTTACACTGTATTTCTATTTGATTTTTGAGATATTTATGTTTATATAAAGTCACTTCAAAAAATTATTTGGAGAAAGTTATTTTTTCAAATTTATCTAATTAGTTTCAAAGGAAATGTTAGCAGGATGTTTGTT
>NW_007105653.1:0-727 GCF_000164805.1 Carlito syrichta
AGATTCAGTTTATACAAATTTGTTGAGCTACATGTACTTATATGCACTTCTATGTTCATGTGCACTTATCTATATGTATTTACAGCTAATAAGTGAGCTTTAGAAAGCAAACATCCAAAATAATTAAGATAATTTTGAAGAAAAACAAAATACCCTATCAGACATCAAGACTTATAAAGCAACAGTAAATAACACAATGTGGTAGTGATGGGCAGAATAGAGTTCCCAACAGACCAATACATATAGAGAATTTTCACAAGTCATGGAGACAACTACTAAAACTTTACAAACCAGCCAAAGAGATACCTATTAAATTAGTGGTGTTAAGAGAACTGGTTTTCTAATTTTTTTAAAGTTCCCTACTTACATCATATACAAAAATCAATTCCTGATGAGTGAAAAACTATATAAGAAAATAAAGTCTTTTCAATATTTAGAAGAAAATATAATAAAATATTTTTATGGCTTTGGAGCTTAAGAAGAATTTCTCATGCAATGTTTCAAAATGCAAACACAGGGGAAAATGTTTCAATTATAGCATATTAATTTTAAGATATCCTGTTCACTAAAAGCAACATTAAAAGATAAATGCAGGTGTAGAAAATATTTTCTTTTTTTTTTTTTTTTTTGAGTTGGAGTCTCACTCGGTCGCCCAGACTGAAGTGCAGTGGCCGCTCCCGGCCACCGCATCCTCGAACCTGCTGGGCTCTAGTGATCCTTCCGCCTC
>NW_007105654.1:0-617 GCF_000164805.1 Carlito syrichta
ATATATATATATATGTATATCCACACAGCACCCATAAAACATGCGGGATCAAAGACAGAGGAACCAGAGACATATTCAACAGGAAACTAGCGAAGTGCAGGGCCATTCTTTGATATTTTCCTAAAGTGCAAATGAAATGAGATAACATACGTATAAAAAGTATCAAAATTATCTAACTGGAAAATTTTCTCTAAAAAGTATCTTAAAATCAATGACGGACATGGTGGTTCAACCAAAAAAAATTATCTTAAAATCAGAGATAAACAAAAATTGTATTTAATAACTTGATTTAATTTTTCTCTTTACTTGAGGGGCTAGGCTCTTCATTGCTGAAAATCGTGTATGATTCAGTGTTAGATATTTGCTGTTTAAATTTGCATTACACTTCTTTCTTAGATAATATACTTTGATGTTCATAGGAGTGCTCTATTCGAGTTGTCGTCATTCTCACCTAGGAACCCAGGTTGCCCTGGTAGCCACTAGAGAATTGCAGGTTCCTTGGTGGGCAGGGAGGGAACGAGCGTGGCAAAACTAACAGTGGTCTTAGTCTCCACCGGAAAGCGACGTCGGTCACTGGCCAGAACAAGTCACCCGAGCATGTCTGACTGCCAGAGGGA
>NW_007105655.1:0-687 GCF_000164805.1 Carlito syrichta
ATGCTTTAACTAAATAATACAAATAATTGTTTTATTTTAGTCATATTATATTTAAGACCCTAATTTAATCAAATAATCCAGGTCATTTCATTTCATCTTTTTGGGGAGGGGTAAAAGAAGGGATGGGGGATATTTTATATAAATGTGAACCTAAAAAATAATGCACGTATATGTTAATCTGAGTCATGCATACGAATTATTATGTTACTAAGCCAATCACTTACATACATCATATTATTTAATTATAAAATAATCCTATGAGGAAGGCATTTATCATCAATATTTTAGAGATGAGAAAAGTGACTTGAAAGGACAGACTGAGAGCAAGGAAATGCATTTTTTATCTTGCAATGATGAGAAAATACAGCTACGTTCTGGAAAAATGCATAATTTAGGTAAAGACTAACTCTGCTGACTTTGTCTTTTCAGAAACACAGACTTCAAGCACGACCACCATTGTATACTCAGTGCATAGTGATCAGGACTCACCTCTTTCCTCAGAGTTTTCTGCCCAGTCCTCCTTGTGCCCTAAGGCCTGGCAGATTGGCAATCACTCTTGTAAAGGGAATTTACAAGTCCTAAGATTTATGCCTTTAAAAGTTATGCAGATCACAGGACTTGTGACAACTCAGAAGGGGAAGCTAATGGAGATTCAATTCTCCTGTAGATTAGGTGCCCTCTGAGGGA
>NW_007105656.1:0-816 GCF_000164805.1 Carlito syrichta
GGCCTGGGTACTTGGGAACATGGGGAAGGAATTTTTAACTCAGGGAGTCAGAGAAAGTGTCCCATCTATGTTGAGAAAATAATTGGTTGATTAAATTCACAAATAGTACAGGATGACTGTAATCCCGGCAGTTTTGGAAGCCAAGACAGGAAGATCAATTGAGCCAGGAGTTTGAGATCAGCCCAGGCAACATAGCCAGAACCTGTCTATACAAATAAATATTAAAATAGATAAATGAATGACCGTGATCTATTTGGTAATTGTATCTACAAATTTAGGGTTGATAGTAAGTCCAAACAGCTATCCCATAAATGCAACACTGAAAATAGTTGTTCTTCACTTGCCAAGGATGAGGAAGATTTGGTATAGAAGCTCCATGAAAGTAAATGGTTGATGTTTTACCTTGAGCTTCTAAAGGTGTTTCAGTTATCTATTATCACATAACAAATGACACCAAAAGTTAATGGTTTAAGACAGCACCAACAATCATTTATTTTCTCTCAGGAAATTGCTCAGGAATTGGGGAGGACTTAACTTAGTTGTTCTGGCTTGGGGCGTCTTGTGTGATTGTAGTTAGATAGTGACAGGAGCTGTAGAAGCAAGCAGGTGGTTAGCTAAGCATCTCTCTCTTTTCAGGTAGATACAAAGCTTCCCCATGTGGTCTCTCTCTGTGGCTTCTTTTTTTTTTTTTTTTTGAGTTGGAGTCTCACTCCGTCGCCCAGACTGGAGTGCAGTGGCCGCTCCCGGCCACCGCAGCCTCGTCTGCTGGGCTCCGGCGATCCTTCTGCCTCAGCCTTCCGAGTAGCCGGAATACAG
>NW_007105657.1:0-868 GCF_000164805.1 Carlito syrichta
CCCCACCACTCCTCACCATCTTATTACCAAAGGCTTATTAACACCAACTTCTTTTACCTAGCACATCGTGTACAGCTATCAAAAAAATTACAAGCATACAACAGGAAAAAAGAAACCCTCCAAAACCTGAAGAGACAGAGCAAGCATTAGAACCAGATTTAGCTATGGCAGAGGTGCTGTAATACCCAGACTGAAAATTTAAAACAATTATGTCAAAGCAAGATATACAAAAACATTGAGATAGTTCTGAAAGATGTAACACACATGTATGAGAAATCTAAAAAGGAGAGCAAAGAGGGTAAAGAACAGAATAAATGTTTTTAAAATAATGACAGCGATTTCCTCAAATTAACGTCAGACACAAAACCACAGATCCAGGAGGCTCAAAGAACACCAAACAGCATAAATGCCAAAACAAAGCAAAACTACTATACCCAGTCCTATCATATTCACATTACAGAAATTAGAGTTAAAATAAACAAGTCTGAAAGAAGCCAGAAGGGACAGAAACACTGATATAAAAGCCAAGATAACAATTACATCTAATTTCTCTTCTGAAATCACATAAGTAAGAAGGAGCTAAGTAAAACATTTAAAGTTTTCAGAAAGAAAACAAACGAAGCAAACAAAAAACCTGCCAACCAAAGTTGTGTACCTTACAAAATTATTCTTTATTTTAAAAAAAGTATTACCTGTAGACTTGTCCTTTAAAAAATGTTAAAGAAAAATTATTATTTTTTTCGAGTCAGAGTCTTACTCTGTCACCCATGCTGGAGTATAATGGCATGTTCACAGCCACTGCAGTCTTGACCTGCTTGGCTCAGGCAATAGAGAGAAAGAAATAAAATGGGTCAGAAACTTAGATCTG
>NW_007105658.1:0-335 GCF_000164805.1 Carlito syrichta
ATCTTCACAATATTGATTCTTCCAATCCATGAGCATGGGATATTTTTCCACTTGTTTGTGTCATCTTTGATTTATTTGAGCAGTGTTTTTTAGTTTCCTTGTAAAGGTCTTTCATGTTTCTGGTTAGGGAGATGCCAAGACATTTCATTTTTTTGTGGCTATTGTGAATGGAATTGTGGTTTTTATTTGGGTTTCTGTTTGTTTATTATTGGTGTAAAGAAATGTGATTATCTTTTGCACATTTATTTTATACCCTGAGACTTTGCCAAAGTCCTTTATCAGTGCAAGAAGGTTTTTGACAGATTCTCTTGGGTTTTCAAGGGACACCATCTTGT
>NW_007105659.1:0-771 GCF_000164805.1 Carlito syrichta
GTCACAGAGCAAAATACCTAGAAGTTTAGAAAACACTAAGTATACCATGTAACAAAAATAAATTAATCAAAAAACACGTTTGTTTTCTTTTTTATATTTTGCTATTTATCAGAAAAATGAATATCTAAATGAATTGCATACATGTTAAGGTAAATTGCATGCAGAATTATTATTTATAGAGCTTAAAAACATAATGTAGATGTAGGTTCCAGATGAGTGTATATAATTCCATGTTTTCTTTATGAATTTCAATAATACACTACCTACATGTGGTATCTATGGAGAACAAAAATTTAATAAGAATAGATTAATTATAAGCCTCAAATGTAAGAAAATAATAAACGTGGGGGGAATGAGGTGAATATTTTAAAGAAGTCTTCTATTACTTGTACTAAGTGGTGACTTCATGGATTTTCAATTTTTTGTTGTTGTTACCAAGCTGGAGTGCAGTGGCATGCTCACGACCACTGCAGCCACAACCAGCTGGGCTCAGGCGATCCTTCCACCTCAGACTTCTATTAGCTGGAACTACAGCCACGTGCCACCACACCCAGGTCATTTTTTTGATTTATTGTAGAGACGAGGACTTGCCAAGTCGCCCAGACTGGTCTGGAACATGTGAGCTCAGGCAATTCTCTCACCCCAGCCTCCAAAATGCTGGGATTATAAACTGAGTCACTGCGCCTGGTCTTTCAATTTAATGATGTATACTTTCTACACACTCTTGTATAGGCCTGATATTTTGATGCATGTGTGCACATACACAAAATA
>NW_007105660.1:0-556 GCF_000164805.1 Carlito syrichta
AAGGCTGGCAGTACATCATATTGCCTTCTTCAGATAGTACTGGATACGAATGTGTAAGCTGTCTGATGAAAAATTTTAGACGTTTGTGCAGGGAGTGGAGTTGGAGACACTTTAATTAAATGCATGCAAAGATAAAAGACATGTAAGGTACGGGGAGCAGTGAAGAAATGATTCCCCAAAGAGTCCTTTTTGATTAGCTGAGACTGACTTAGCCCAGCTTTGAGGAGCACCCAGGTTCACACACCTTTCATGACTGGGGAGCCATTGCCTGCAACCACCACGAATAAATTAACAATTAAATTCCATTCTTGATATTTTTCCCATTTGAAATGTGACTCGCAAAACTTTATAAATATAAAAGGGTGATCAGAGTTCAATAGCAGTGAGTCATTTCACAGAGAAGCTTGCTTGCCTCTGTACTCGCAAATGTCAGCCTCATGAGGGGCAGAAGAAGAGCAAATGAAAAGATTTGAATCAGCTGCAACAGGCACACTTATTCCCAGAGTAGAATTCATTGAAGAAAAGTGCCCGATCGCGACACTTGCTTCATTATAAT
>NW_007105661.1:0-795 GCF_000164805.1 Carlito syrichta
ACACATTATCTCATTTATTATTGGTGTCAACTCTAAGAAGTGAATATGATTATCCTTCTTTTACAGAGAGTAAAACCCCTGTGGTTTAGAGGCAAAAGCAGAATTGGATTTGAACTCAGGCTGTGTGATTCCAAAGCCTATTTTTAAAATCCATGTATTGTGTTAACACTGGTCAGAAGAGTAAAATCATATATCTTTTAAAAATAGAATGCAAATTTTATATGAAAAATATAAAGATATAAATGTTTTATATCTGAATGAAATATGTGGGGGTAAAACATAAAATATTTTATATGCATGTATTACTTGTTTGGGAATATTTTTAATACCATTTTTTGTTACAAAAAGTGATTGAAGTAGAGCTTGACAAATATGGCTTGTTTAGTAAAATAGTGAGAGACATGATGCAAGAATGATAAAGAGGTAACTTGTAACCACAAGATATATATAGATATACAACCTGTTTTTCAACTGCTTATTCAGCCAGCATTTGAGTCCTTATCAAGCACCAGACACTATTCTAGGCACTGGCAACACATATGATCCTTGCTCCTACTTTTTGCATTGTAGTGGAGGGATACAGAAGAAACCAACAAATATATTCTCTTCTTCTGGTTAGTGGTAATTATTATGGTGAAAAATAAAACCAGAGCTTGGGTTACAATGGGAACTCTAGAGAATGCTATTGTTTTATAGCTGAATGACATAAATAAAGGGAGGAGTGCATAAAGTCTTGATAGTGAGCAAGTGTGTGAACTATGAGAGAAGAGACATCTTGACATGTTCAAGCCACAA
>NW_007105662.1:0-837 GCF_000164805.1 Carlito syrichta
GAGCGTGAATTCAGGTGTGCTATGGCACTGTATGGTGACCCTGGCAAATAACGATGTCCTGAATATTCCAAGATAGCCAGGAGAGAAGTTTTTAAATGTATCACCACAAAGAATAGTGAATGTTCAAAGTGGTGGATATGGACTCATCTTGATTTGGTCATTGTATTATGGTCTGAGTAATGCTCAACTGCTCCCCTTGATACCAATAAATCAAGAGGGCAGGGACCTGGTGGAAAGAAGTGCATGTATGACTTCGAATCCAGGGAGCACAGCCAGACTTGAGGTCTTTCTAAAATGGTTCTGTTCACCCTCCAGGTTTTTACAGTTCACTTTTATCAGTCCAGAGTTGTTAGTACGTTAGTCACGTGACCGCCAGAGCATTGTATAGAACTTGAGATCGGTCACATGGATCATAGTAACATTTTTTGATCCAGACCAGACCTGAGACATCAAGCATTACACAAAAGTGAGACAATCACCAGGCTTACAATTACACCGATTCTATATTATTCAAACTTATAACCATTCAGAAAAAGGAATTAAAGGAGATTTGCATCTTTCGGTTGATGGAGTGTAGACTACCGGGAGCGCAAAAGAGATAAGGGGAAGTGCACTTTTTATTAGTTCTCAGGAATATTGCGTCCTTGCTATGCTCTTCTCTAGGGGCTGTGGCAATATGGACCGACATTCGCGGGTCTCTGGATCAATTATACAATGGACACATGCGCTGAAACTTCACACTGTACCCCATAGGTATGTAGGTTCGTTGTGTGTCAATTACAAATTTTAAAATTAATTTTCAAATAAGGCAAAAGAAACCCTGTTGACAGAGAGTTG
>NW_007105663.1:0-764 GCF_000164805.1 Carlito syrichta
CAAGACAAGTCAGAAGTCTAGAGCAATAGGTGAGTCAATAGATGGTGAGGGCCTGACTGAGAACAGCAGGGGGAAGGAGAAGGAAGAGGGGACAGGCCAGAGCACCGAGATACAGCAAAATATGTAGTAGAAGTCCTCCTACTTAACACATCCATGCTATTAGCTTCAGGCATCTCAATTACTTGAGCCCATCACAGCCTCATAGAAGGTAATCGAAAACAAATATTCCAAGCCTTACTTATTACTATTATTCTAGGTGCCTACTTTATACTTCAAACGTCAGAATATTTTGAGACATTTTTCACTATCTATGACCGGGTTTATGGCTCAACATTCTTTATGGCTACAAGCTTTCACGGACTCCACGTTATCATTGGTTCAACTTTCTTAGCCATCTGCCTTTTTCGACAATTAAAATTCCACTTTACATCTAGCCACCATTTCGGGTTTGAAGCAGCCACAGAGATGAAGAATGAGACTTTAGTAATAATTGGGTTGTTGAATGAAGGAAATGAAGGAGACAAAGATGAGGGTTTTTTTTCTGGCTTGTGTGCCCAGGTCAGTGATGGGAAAGCTGGTTTTCTTTTCTTTTCTTTTCTTTTTTGAGTTGGCCACTGCAGCCTCGACCTGCTGGGCTCCGGCGATCCTTCCGCCTCAGCCTTCCAAGTAGCCAGACTACAGGCGCGTGCTACCACGCCCGGCTGATTTTTTGATTCATTGTAGAGATGAGGGCTCACCAAGTTGCCCAGGCAGGTCTCGAACCC
>NW_007105664.1:0-733 GCF_000164805.1 Carlito syrichta
ACTTTTTCATCCTTACAAAAGATAATAAAATAAAAGTTTTAAAGGAGAGTAAAATATTTCAAAAATTCCTTGAGATATGTCTCTGGTTTCTTTAGCCAATGGTCTGTCATCTTAAAGCTGGGAAATAAATTATGTCAAAAACAAATTAAAGATCAAATGCTTCACACTCACAATTCACAACATACAGAGATACCATCTAATAATTAGCTATTTACATAATCCCTGAAGAACTGCAAACAAGGTCAGAGGTTTACTTGCAAATTTATCCTATCAATAATGTGAAAGTTTATTGGTACTTAAAAACATAGGTTATCTAAGACCTTTTAAAAATTACAGTATGAATCTTCCAGTTCTTGAAGAGAGCAACAGCACAAAAATAATATAAGCAATACCAACTTGTGTTTCTAAAAAACTGTCCAACTTGTATCACATCTGAAAGAAACTACCACCGCCAGGCTCAGTGGCTCAACCTGTAATCCCGTGCCTTAGGGAGGCTGAGGTGAGTAGATTGCCTGAGCCCGCAGGTTTGAGACCCGCCTGGGCAACTTCCCGAGACTTCATCTCTACAATAAATCAAAATGAGCCAGGCATGGTAGTGTGCACCTGTAGTTCCAGCTACTTGGAAGGCTGAGGCTGAAGGATCGCTGGAGCCCAGCAGGTGGAGGCTGCGGTGGCCAGGAGTGGCCACTACACTCCAGTCTGGGTGACAGAGTGAGACTCCAACTCAAAAAAA
>NW_007105665.1:0-745 GCF_000164805.1 Carlito syrichta
GCAGTAGAATTGTTTTATCAATTGTGAAAATATTTGTTCTCTGAAAGCTGATTTTAAACAGTAAGGTAGGATGACTCTTGAAATAAATAAAACTCATAGCAGAACTTATATAATGGATAAATCTGAGATAAGAACAGTGAGCTGTGTTTTTTATAAAATATACCCCAAAGCTAATACTTTGTAAATACTACCATTTTTCTTTATGACTATAGTGTAACTACATTCCGGATGAAATAAATTTATTTTTTGACTAATGGGATTATAGAACAAAAATAACGTTCTGTAAGATTCAGTTCTATAAAAATAAAGTAAAATATGATATGAAATCCAACTTCACTAAATGTCACTGATCACTAGCAAATGTATTTGCAATTGTGGGCTCTTTTTTATCAACCAGAGACCCCCTTTTTTCTAAGCATTTTTTTTTCTGTTTTGAGTTCACATATGGGCTTAGATTGGTAGTGGAGAAATTCTTAAATAGGGTATGGAATTGGAATGCCATATAGGATAATGTCTGTAGAATTTACCCAGCAGGTTATCCAGTTAAACCACTCAGGTCTCTTTCTTATTTATTTATTTATTGAGTTGGAGTGTCACCGTGTCACCCATGCTGGAGTACAGCAGCCTGCCCACAGCTACCATGGCTTCAACCTCCTGTGTTCACATGATCCCTCCACTTCAACCTCCCAAGTAGTTGGAACTACAGGCATGCACCACGATACCTGGCTAGTTTTTAGATTTATTG
>NW_007105666.1:0-740 GCF_000164805.1 Carlito syrichta
GGTCACAAAGAGCTGATTAGGTGAACTCTCTGGGGTGGGGGTGGTTTCCCACAAGAGACTTGTTAGACATTTGCAATTCACAAACTCATGGCTTTGACCATGACAAGGAATCAAAAGTTTACTGGAGACTATTATGCTAAACCATGAATAGTTGGGTTGTACTGGTCTTACATTTGAAGGAGATTTGCCAAGGGAGATGAGATAGGCTGCTGTTTGTCCTGCAGTAGAATGTCTGGATGTTTTCTTCGTTTTCTTTTTTTTGAGTTGGAGTTCACTCTGTCGCCCAGACTGGAGTGCAGTGGCCACTCCTGGCCACTGCAGCCTCGACCTGCTGGGCTCCGGCAATCCTTCCACTTCAGCCTTCCAAGTAGCTGGATCTACAGGCATGTGCTACCATGCCCGGCTTATTTTTTAATTTATTGTAGAGATGAGGTCTTGCCAAGTTGCCCAGGCGGGTCTTGAACCGGTGGGCTCAGGCAATTCACTCACTTCAGTCTCCCAAAGGCGTGGGATTACAGGCTGAATCACCGAGCCTGGCTTTTTCTTTTTTTTTTTTTTTTTTGAGTTGAAGTCTCACTCTGTCGCCCAGACCAGAGTGCAGTGGCCGCTCCCGGCCACCGCAGCCTCGACCTGCTGGGCTCCGGCGATCCTTCCACCTCAGCCTTCCTAGTAGCTGGAATTAAAGGCATGGGCTACCATGCCTGGCTGATTTTTTGATTTATTGTAGAGGTAAGGGTTCG
>NW_007105667.1:0-828 GCF_000164805.1 Carlito syrichta
TATTATAAACAATGAGAATATGCTATTTATGTCTTTTATGTGTCCCAATAACAAATGAAAGATAGAGATATGATTCAGTACACTTTAAACTAATAGAAAAGCTCATTCTAAAAAAATACAGAAGCAATTCACACATTTATATCTAATCAAGTAAGTTATAACAACCTAGATAATAACATTAGAAGTTTGCTAAATGCTCCGCTAAATTCATATTTTGTTTTATAAACAACAATCATCAAACAATGTACCTCCTTGGTGAAAAATTGTATCACGTCATTCATGCATGTCCAGTTTTAAGTAGTTTTTGCCTGGGACAACTGATACACAACACATTTTTTCTGCAGACACCTTATTAATTCACCATGTCTGTTAACTCCCTAAAATAGTCACAACTCTGCTTTGGAGGATATTTATAGATTCATCCTAAAAATATTTACTACTATGCCCTATATTAGTTTCCAGAGCAGACCTGGTCCTGTTCTCCTGAGCTTATACAGATAGCTAGGTGGTAACATTAAAATGCGATGGGTGTTATGGTAAAGAAATTACAGGGCACTATGAGAACATATGTCAAGGGAACAAGCATAACCTTGTCTCAAGTTCATGGAAGCTTTTCATAGACAATGTATTTTAAGTTGTGACAAAAATGAGTATGAAGAAAAAAACACAAGAGATCATGGTAGAGTGTTGCAAGCCAGGAAACAACATGCAGAGAAGTCTAGAGGCAAGATGAAGTCAAGTTTTATAAAGACTGAACTCATATAAATAGACAGTCAAGAAATGAGAACAGACTACAAAGGCATAATCAACTGTGTCAAGGAGTTAAGG
>NW_007105668.1:0-583 GCF_000164805.1 Carlito syrichta
CAGGTGTGGAATCTCTAGGCTTTTTCTTCAATTATTCATTGGAAGGCATTCATCGGCATTTCGGACACCAATCCTCAGCCACGTATAGTAAAATGAATTCAATGAGAAACCATGCCAAGTGGGATTGATTTCTGGGAAACATGTGTAGCACGACGTACAAAACGTAAATCTCATTTCAACAAAACTCAATCAAAGGAAAATACCGCACTAGCAGTATAAAAGTAGCCACATACAACCTTCTTTATTGAGGTCGAAGGGATTTGAGAAAAATTCACACTGATTCATGATACAAACACTAAAATGTAACTCCGAATAGAAGAAAACCTCCTTCACCTGATAAAGGCCACATAGGAAAACACAAAACTGACATGATTACTCCATGGTGAAACTCTCAGCTTTTCCCTGAAGATCAAGAAGTATACGTGGATATAGTCTTCCACCACTTCCCTTCAAGATAGGGTCAAGAATGCTGAACAGAGCAATTGAACAAAAAACAATTTTTCAAGGTATCCTCACGGGAGACGAAGAAGTAAAGTTAACTCAGTTCTCATAGACACGACGCTACGTATAGACAGCTCCAACA
>NW_007105669.1:0-307 GCF_000164805.1 Carlito syrichta
CTATGAGGTTTCCTCCAAGATGGGACTGGGAAAAAGTCTGAGACCCAGAAAGTCATCCGAACCAAAGCCAAAGGGGTCCAAGAGTGCACATCCAAATATGTGGGTGTGTGGATGATAAATGGAAATGACTCACCCAAGGTGCAGAAAGGCATACCATGCAGCTGTTGGAGTCTCAAGGTCCTGCTTGGAGTTACATTGCCAACCAGAGAGGAAAAGAGAGAGGTCCTCCTGTACCTGTGTCCACTGGAGCTTGCAGGATGCTATGTTCCACCATGTCTTGGAAGACCTGGTACCAGGATTTTTGACC
>NW_007105670.1:0-328 GCF_000164805.1 Carlito syrichta
TGAATTCCGGCTACTTGGAAGGTTGAGGCGGAAGGATCGCTGGAGCCCAGCAGGTTGAGGTTGCGGTGGCTGGAAGCGGCCACTGCACTCCAGTATGGGTGACAGAGTGAGACTTCCACTCAAAAAAAAAAAAAAAGAGAGAGCAGGGAGACAGCCTGCAGACAGGTAAAAAGTATTTGCCAACTCCAGATCTGACAAAGGCTTAACATCTTGGATCTACAAGAAACTCAAATGTGCTGAAAAGAAAAAAACAAGCAACCCCATTATAAAATGGGCAAAAGATATGAACAGACACTTCACAAAGGAAGACATCCGAGCAGCCAACAGT
>NW_007105671.1:0-749 GCF_000164805.1 Carlito syrichta
GCAGGGTCTCGCCAAGTTGCCCAGGCGGGTCTCGAACCCGCGGGCTCAGGCAATCCACTCACCTCAGCTTCCCAAAAGGCGCGTGATTACAGGCTGAGCCACCGAGCCCGGCTATCATCATTACTTTCTGATCAAGAAACTTACTTTACAGAAAATAAAATGTGGTGATGGGCCCAGAATCATGGAATTCACTGGTCTTACCATATTCCACATCATCCTAAAGTGACAGGTCTGACAGAATGTTGAAATGAACTTTTGAAGACTCAGTCTCAGCACCATCTATGTGACAACACATTGATGAGCTGGGGCAAAAGCTTCAGGGGGCTGTATATGTTTTGAATAAGTTCAGTGTGTGGTGTTGTTTCTCTCATAACAGGGATCAAGAGATAGAAACGGGAGTGGCACCACTGACTACTATCCTTATTAACCCACTACCATTTTCCCCCCATCTTCATAACATCATGCTCTTTTGGCCTAGATATCTTTGCTGAAAAGGAAATAATTACTCTACCAGGGGACACAACCATTATATCATTGAACTGAAAGTTAAGACTTCCACTGGCCACTTTGGGGTTCTCAGGCTTCTGAACCAATAAAATAAGGGAGTTACTGTGCTGACTGGGATGATTCAACCTAACTACTAAGGGGGAAATTGTAGCACTATTCCACAATAGATTTAAGGATGAGTTTGTTTTAAATAAGAGATCCTTTAGAGCAGCAGTCCACAGTCTTTTTGGCATCAGAGACCA
>NW_007105672.1:0-717 GCF_000164805.1 Carlito syrichta
AGCCTTCGGCCTCAGCCTTCCAAGTAGCTGGAACTACGAGCACGCACTACCACGCCCGGCTAAGTCTTCGATGTATTGTAGAGATGAGATCTCCCCGAGTTGCCCAGGCAGGTCTCGAACCCGCGGGCTCGGGTAATCCACTCACCTACACCTCCCAAAGCGTGGGATTACAGGCTGAACCACCGAGCCCAGCTGGGATTGTGTTCTCGATTTGGATCCGAGCTCGAACGCTGTTGGCATATAGACATGCTATTAATTTTTGAACATCGATTTTGTATCCTGGGAGTCCACCGAGGTCTCATATTAAGTCTAGGAGTAATTTAGGGATGTCCTTACAGTTCTCTAAATATAGAAACAACCGTATCTCTGTGAAGAGACATAATTTGACTTTCTTTTTTTTTTTTTTACCTGGATACATCTTATCTATCTCTATTGCCTGATTACTCTGACCAGGACTTCCAGAACAATGCTAAATAGAAGGGGTGAGAGTGTACCTCCGTGTCTAATTCTAGTTTTAGAAGATACGCTTTCCTAGTAGATACACAGGTTAATACAACAGAACAGAGAGCCCAGAAATAAAGCTGCTCACCTACAACCAATACCCATCGATCTTGGTAAAGTGGACAGAAATAATCACCGATGAAAGGACACTCTCTATTACGCATAGTTCTGGGAGAATCGGCTGAGCATACGCAGAAGGAAGAAGCCAAGCACTTA
>NW_007105673.1:0-848 GCF_000164805.1 Carlito syrichta
TTTTGATTTATTGTAGAGATGAGGTCTCACTGCCCAGGCAAGTCTCGAACCCGTGGGCTCAGGCAATCCACTCACCTCAGCCTCTCAAAGTGCTGGGATTACAGGCTGAGCCACCAAGCCAGGCTATTTATTATCTTGATTCATCTATTCTTCCTTTCTTCCAATTTTTTTGGATCTTCCCATCCCCTTCCCTGGGGCTTAGCCTCCATGAAGGGCGATAATTCGTGGGAGATTACTTAGTGCTAAGGCACTGGGGATGAATGAAGTGGTGGAACTGTACAGTTGTGTCTTTGTCATCGGTCTACACTGAGGCATGTTGGGATGTCCTCCCTCCTGATGACCAGGTTTGACGATATCTGCTTCTTGTGGCCTCAAACGTGTAGCATGGAATTCTGACAGAAACCAGACATCTCAGCTGCTTTCACACTCCTCATGTACCCCATTCCCAGACCCAACCTCATTTTTTCTTGATTACTCCCAGATCTCTGCCCAGAAAATGGTACAGAGCCCCCTTTTCAGGACTTTAAAATCCCTATCGCACATCTTCTCTCCTTAACTCACTCAAGATGACCTCTCTCTCTCTCTATTTATTTTTTGAGTTGGAGTCTCACTCTGTCCCCCAGACTGGAGTGCAGTGGCCGCTCCCGGCCACCGCAGCCTTGACCTGCTGGGCTCCGGCGATCCTTCAGCCTCAGCCTTCCAAGTAGCCGGAACTACAGGCGTGCGCTACCACGCCCGGCTAATTTTTGATTTATTGTAGAGATGAGGGCTCGCAGTTGCCCAGGCGGGTCTCGAACCCACAGGCTCAGGCAGTCCACTCACCTCAGCCTCCCAAAGTGCGGGATTAC
>NW_007105674.1:0-766 GCF_000164805.1 Carlito syrichta
AAACAGAAGCAGGCACCCAGTCCCACATGCATATCCCCTACCACAAATCCGTGTGGACACGCTGTACAAACTCACATACAATGTTTCATTCAGAAATCCAAACATACGCATAGACAGTGCCCAGAGTTATTCACAAAATTCGAGGGGAGGAGGAGTGGGAAGTGCATGGTATTTGCTACACCCAGGTCTCGTGAGCAGCAGAGACTGGAGAGAAGACACCAAGTGCTTCACCCTAGAGACCCACTGCCAAGCCCACCAAGCACAGTCCTGTGAGTAATTTCGCGGAGATTCCTGGTGCGGGCTCACGGAGAGAGTCGCTACATGTCACCGAGCATTCTCGGGCATACACACACACTCGCACTCACACACACACACAGACACACACACACACACAAACACACGGGTCAGGGGCGAACCCACTCCCACCGAATGAGAACCAGCAAGAGCATGGCGAGCAAGCAGTAGCTGGGGAAGGAAGTTGTCATCTCTGGCGCCATAGGCTGCTGCCAGGAGAGCAGTGGAGACTGCAGACAGTGTGGTTGCTGGGTTGGGGGAGCTACCTACCAGAAAGGCAGCGTCCAACCAGGTGTGATCGTTCTTCATCTTGTCTTTCATTTTTGCATCTCATTGATGCTTCTGATGACGACCTGGCGAATTCCAGGGGTTGCTTTGTGTTCCACTCAGGCCCAATGACCCAGTGACTCTGTGTCCGCATTCCCTTTTCGGAGGTGGGTGGAGGGCACGGATGTTGTCGCCATTGAGCTGG
>NW_007105675.1:0-852 GCF_000164805.1 Carlito syrichta
TAATCAACCAAAGGTTCTTATTGAAATATAAGTTCTAATTCAGGAGGTCTGGACAAGGGCCTGGGATTCTGCAAATTTTTACAAACTCCCAGGTGATGTAGATACTACTGGTTCAGGGATCACACTGTGAGTAGCAAAGTTCTTCTAGAGTCCATCACATTCCACAGAATGGGTTCAGTCATCTGCCATTGAGTATTAGAGACCAGGTGGGCTTGCATTAATGCCTGTGTTTTGACGGAATGGAGGGGTGTGCTGAGAGCAGTGGGGAAAGATAAGATGGGTGGGATGATCCTGGAATTAAAAGTTGGCAGGGAATTTGAATTGACATGAAAGAAAATAGAGTTATAGATTCTTATGAAAGGAGATCTAGGAAACACTCTGCATGTCTGAGAACATTTTCAGCAAATTCTTACTTCTAGTAAATGCCCCTGAAAGAACACAGATGTAGAGACAGAGCTCTATCCTGGGATTCCTTGCTGTTCTTCCACTCCCAAGAATGGAGTGCCTGGATTCATTGTTTGCTTTGCCATCTGCTCCTTCAGGATGCTTCCCATGACAGTGACAGCCTAGGTCAGGTGACCTTCTTGTGTGCCTGCACGATGTCCATGTTTCTCTTTGATGACTCTGATCTCACTGCATCATAACCATCTGTTTGCTCACCTGTATCTCCCTTTTAAACCTGGAGTTCCCCAAGAGCTTGGGTTGCCCATGATTGTCTGCTGTAAATAATTGCACTTAGTGCAGTATCCAATCTTGGGTTGCCACTGATCATTATGTATTTGGTCAGTAAATGAATGAGACCTTGAGGAGATCTTAACCTCTCTGAATCCCTTTTTGGTGTTATTGTTAAAT
>NW_007105676.1:0-765 GCF_000164805.1 Carlito syrichta
TGAATTGGAAGGCTGGGAAGAAAAGCTCAAATGACAGGTCTTTTCTACACAGTCCTACTTCTTATGGCTGATGCAGGCTGATAAAGTCACTTTCTTTTCTGAAAAACTATTAACGATTGTTTCTAAACATTTAGTGAAAAGTTCGAAAAGCAGGCCACTAAGGAGGAACACATCACCCATCAAAGTAGGCATTTGTTGCCTGTAGGATAATCTGATGAATCAGGATTTTAGGTTCCCTCTTGGAACAATGAGAAAAATCACTTCACAGCTTAATTTCAAAGTAGTAATGCAGATAACTGACTTTTAAAGGACTTTGCAAATAGTAAGGTCCAGGTTATAACAAGTAATCATTAAAATGTTACCATAGCAACTTAATCTAAGAGAATGTATTTTATTTGGGGGGGATAAATTAGGCTATAAATGAAATGAGCACTGAACAAGACATACAGATCACAGAGTTGACATTTCTCTAGAAGAAAACATGAAGAGCTTGAAACAATTTGCGAATGTGCTTAGTCTTAAACCTAAATCCTAATACCATTTAGTCCTTGTTAATTATTAATAAAACAGAAAAGAATCTGTGTCTAAATGCAGTTAGTTTCTAGGGGTCATAATTAGCAGTGTAAGAATTAAACTCCAAACATACAAGAAAAACTAAAGTAGCATTCCAAAATGATGTACATTTGATAGCTTTAAAGTTCACGAACTCAGACTCATATTTGGTTCCAGTTATGTAAGCCTAGACATCACCCAGCTTCCAAATAT
>NW_007105677.1:0-873 GCF_000164805.1 Carlito syrichta
CCCAGCAGGTCAAGGCTGTAGTGGCCGAGAGCAGCCACTACACTCCAGTCTGGGTGACAGAGTGAGACTCCAACTCAAAGAAAAAACAACCTTTTAAGAACTATCTAATGAAAATGTTTAAATGCCATGATTATAAACGCACTCAGACCACACTGCATTGCTCTGTAGTAAGATGAGCTAATGGCATCTAGTGTTCTCAGATCCTGTCTTTCTGAGACTTTTGAATGTCTCAACCTCTTTTCACAGATGCCCTTTATCGCAGCATTTGAAGGTCTTCCACACTTGGCTCCCTCCAGCAGTCCCTTCTCCACGGAGTCTACTATTTTGGCCATGTCCAACTGCGGCCATGCCCAGTGGGCCTTGCCCCTCCAAGACTCTCCTAACTTCCCCATGCCACTGTATCTGTTTAAAGCAACCACCAACTCTCTTCTCTGTTTATTTTTCTTCTTAGCATATTAATTTGTTTGTATCCATCTAAATATATTCTTTTTAACCTGTTTGAAGATAAAAATCATGTCTTATTCTACTTTGTATATCTAATATTGATCATATAATCTAGACTCAAGTGTTTGTTGAATGAATATAAGAATAAAATGAAACAAAAATAATCATCTGAGAGATTATCTTATATATAAAATATTTTTAATGTCTACATTTACAGTGAGATGCAAAGTTGACATAATGCATGCCTAATATAATAAAAACAGTACATTTAAAATCTTCCCTATGACAATATTTTGATAGTATTTGATAAATTATTGACCTCTAGATATGTAAATGTTAGATTTCAAAACAGGTATACCTAGCGATACTGAAATTTCCTTTTACCTTTTTTCTGTGAATTATACATCAATTTCTCAATTTAAAATTTAC
>NW_007105678.1:0-752 GCF_000164805.1 Carlito syrichta
CTCCTGCATTTTCCCCCTCCTGGCACCCTGGGCCCAGTGCCCCGTGTCTCATCCATTTTTGCCCCCCTCAGGCCTAGCACCTTTGATCTTGTGCATTTTCGCCCTCCCAACACCCCGGACCCAGCGCCCCAGGCCTCGTGCATTTTCACACTCCCAGCACCCAGGGCTCTCTCCTTGAGCTGGGACAGTCATTTTCTCCTGCCCTCAGACATTAAAGCTACTAGTTCTTGGGCCTTTGGACATTGAGACATGCACCAACACCTCACCCTTGCCCCCTTGTAAGTGCCTCAGACCTTCAATCTCTGAATAAGAATTGCACCATTAGCTGCTTAGGTTCTCAGGCCTTCAGACTCATACTGAGTTGCACCACTGGCTTTCCCGGTTCTTCACCTGGTTTATATCATGGGACTTCTCAGCCTCCGTAATGGCATGAGTCATTCTTGTAATAAATCCTCTAATATATATGTACATATGTCCTATTGGTACTGTTTCTCTGGAGAACGCTCACTCATTCTGATTTAGTACCAAGAGTGACTCTAGAACAGAATTTCTTTTTGAGTTGAAGTCTCACTCTGTCACCCAGACTGGAGTGCAGTGGCACACTCCCAGCCACCACAGCCTCCACCTGCTGGGCTCCAGTGATCCTTCTGCCTCAGCCTTCCAACTAGCTGGAACTACAGGCGTGTGCTACCACGTCCGGCTAATTTTTTGCTTAATTGTAGAGATGAGGTATCGCCAAGTTGCCCAGACAG
>NW_007105679.1:0-647 GCF_000164805.1 Carlito syrichta
CCTGGGAGTTCACCGGGGTCTCATATTAAGTCTAGGAGTAATTTAGGGGATGTCCTTACAGTTCTCTAAATATAGAAACAACCGTATCTCTGTGAAGAGACATAATTTGACTTTCTTTTTTTTTTTTTTACCTGGATACATCTTATCTATCTCTATTGCCTGATTACTCTGACCAGTACTTCCAGAACAATGCTAAATAGAAGGGGTGAGAGTGTACCTCCTTGTCTAATTCTAGTTTTAGAAAATACGCTTTCCTAGTAGATACACAGGTTAATACAACAGAACAGAGAGCCTAGAAATAAAGCTGCTCACCTACAACCAATACCCATCGATCTTGGTAAAGTGGACAGAAATAATCACCGATGAAAGGACACTCTCTATTATGCATAGTTCTGGGAGAATCGGCTGAGCATACGCAGAAGGAAGAAGCTAAGCACTCATCTGTCACCACCTGCAAGAAGGAGCTGTAGGTGCGTTTAAGATGGAAATGTAATACCTCAAACAATACACATGTAGAAGAAAACCCATGAGACACACTGCAAGATATTGGCCTAAGCAACACATTTATTTCTGAGTCTGCAAAAGCAAACGTAACGAACAAAAACGGACAAGTAGAACTTCATTAAGCTAAAATGCGTATGCATAGC
>NW_007105680.1:0-795 GCF_000164805.1 Carlito syrichta
CCAGAGAAAGCAGTTGAAGGAACTAGGGTACAGGGGAGAGCCCCTTGGGCTATCTTCTGCCTTTTGATCACCTACTAGTGATTCCCATTGGCCAGATCCATCTGAAGTCCAAGGACAAGAAAGCCTGGTGATGCAGTCCCTAGAAGTCAGCCTCTTGGGGATAGAGTCAGGCAAAGAAGGGAGGGGAATGGACTTGGAGAATACCCAGAACACAGCCCTCAACTTTGACGTATCATGTAGATAGGTGAAAAATCTCAGCAATGACAAGCTTACTGTTTTAAAGCTGCTGAAACTGAAGGTTCTCTTTAATGGTGTCACCTTTTCCTGGACAGGCTGAGACTTCTGGGTAGCTGTGTATTCTATTGGTGGCAATCTGCAGTGGAGTGTCCATGCTCTCTTGCTCTGTATTGGCAATGGTGCTTTGAGAATCCACGGCCTTCTGTGCATGACAGGTGGCTGCAACATCCTATGGCCTGTGTCACCACGAGCCTGTGCCCTTGCAGTGGTGCCAGACTCTGGTCACTGTGAGCAAATTCCATCTGCTGTGTCCTGCTTTTTTTTTCACTCATTTTGTTGGGGCGCACAAGGAGATTCCTTGGGAGAACTTCAGGAAATTGACAGCCACTTGGATGAATTTGGATTCAATCATACTCAGGGATCTATCACAGAAACAAAGAACAGAGGACCCTACGTTGTTACTCATAAGCGAACCTTGAACAATCATCATAATCCTATAAGAAAGGGATTGGCAGCAGTGGGAAACTGCCGGAGACAGGGGGTGGGATTGGCAGTTGG
>NW_007105681.1:0-483 GCF_000164805.1 Carlito syrichta
CTCCCACACCCCTTGTGTGCTGAAGCTGCAAGTGGTCCCCTGTCCTCTGGGAGCTCCAAGTGGCCCTGCCACCCCTGTCCCCACCCGAGCCTGGGTACCAAGTGCATCTCTCCACATCAGCCTCCTCAATCCACAGTGGCTCTTCCTGACACAGATGAGCTTTTTATTCACCTGAAATTTTACCCCACCATCTTTTATTGATGAGAGAGAGGAGAGGGTAGGGGAGAGGAGATGGAGAATCACTGAACTGTGGACTGCATTGGGAGCAGCTTGCATGGAGGGGCTGGGGACTTGAATGTCAGACACCCAGGGTTAACTCCTGCCTTGCCAGATCCCCCATGGACTCACCCCGGTGTGACCATGGGCAAGTGACTGGACCCTTCACCCCGTGACCCTCAACTTCCTGATCTGTGGGATAGAGATGGCTGATACACAGCTGTTAAACTCAGGCTTGTGTGTTTTTTGTGTGTTTGCTAGTTTTAG
>NW_007105682.1:0-716 GCF_000164805.1 Carlito syrichta
AAATAAATTATGCCACTTTTCCATAATCTCCTTTAGATGGTAGAAACAGAAGAATTACTTCCTAAACTATTCTATGAAGCAACCATTGTCCAATATCAAAACCAGATAAAAACATGACAAAAAACACAGAAAATTTGCTCTTTTAAACATAGTTTGAAAAACCCTCAACCAAATATTAGTAAGTCAAACCAACAATGTATAAAAAGGTTATAAAAGATGACCAAGTGGGATTTATCTCAAGGATGCAAGACTGGATCAACATTTGAAAATCAGTTCATATAATCCATATCTACAGACTGAAGAAGATAGATCACATAAACATATCAACATGCAGAAAAAGCATTTGACAAAAACCAACAACTAATCATAATAAAAATAAAATTATTGAGTAAACTGAGAATAGAGGGTCAATTATTCAACTTGACAAAAAATATCTACAAAAAACTACTGTCAGTATCACATGTACTGATGAGAAACTAAAGGAAGATATTCCACTAAGATCTTGAGCAAGGCAAGAATGTCCCCTCACTAGTCTTTTTTAATACTGCACTAGAAGTTCTAGTTAATGCAATAAGCCAAGAAAAGGAAATAAACATATACAGAATGGAAAAATAGATATAAAACTGACTTTGTTCACAGAAGACGTAAATATATATGTAGAAAATCCAAAAGAATAGATAAAAGCAAAAGCAAAAATCTCTGAAACAAATAAGTGA
>NW_007105683.1:0-754 GCF_000164805.1 Carlito syrichta
AAAACCTCTCCAGGTTGAAACAAGAAGAAATCGAGACCCTAAATAGACGCATAATCATCCAGAAAATTGACTATATCATAAGAAAACTACCTACAAATAAAAACCCTGACCAGATGGCTTTTCAGCAGAATTCTACAAAACATACAAGGAGGACTTGATAACAATCCTATTGAAAGTATTTCAGGTGATTGAGAAAGATGGACTCTCCCCAAATCATTTTGCAAAGCTAACATCACATTGATACCCAAGCCAGGTAAAGATCCAACAAAGAAAGAGAGCTACAGGCCAATATTCTTGATGAACATAGATGCTGAAATTCTCAACGAGATCCTAGCAAACTGGATTCAACAGCATACCTAAAAAAATAGTCCACCATGACTAAGTAGGCTTCATCCCAGGGATGCAGGGCTGGTTCAACATTTGTCAAACCATAAATGTCATTAAATACATCAACAGACATAAAAAAATAAAAGCCACATGATTATATCATTAAATGCAGAAAAAGCTTTTGATAAAATACAAACCCTCAAACATCTAGGCATAGATGGAACATGCCTCAAAATAGTAAGAGCTATCTATGATAAACCCACAGCCAGCATACTGGTGAACACACAGAAATTGGAAACACTTCCCCTGAAAACTGGAACAAGACAAGGATGCCCACTCTCCCCTGTTGTTCAACATAGATTCGGAAGACCTAGCCAGAGCAATCAGACAAGAGAAGGAGATTAGGGATATCCAAATAGGAAAAGAG
>NW_007105684.1:0-796 GCF_000164805.1 Carlito syrichta
GCTAAGGTCTCATGGCTGCCCTCTTCTCTGGAGAAATGGTGTCAGACAAAAGAGAAATCACATAAGAGAATACACTTTCCTCTCCCAGCCAAGGACACTCCACAGTCATTGACTGGCTAACTTAAGGATACAAAACCCTAGGCCTCTTGACTCAAAGTGGGCTCATCTCAGTTAAAATTTATGCCCCAAAGCTCTCCAATGAGATTAACAAAAGCTAAACTCAAAATGAGATCACATCTTGCCTAGCTTCTTTTCCTTCTTTGCTTTACTTGCTCTTTCTCCTGAGAGCACATCCCAGCATGCACCCAAATTCCTATCTTAGTTTCTTTTTCCAGGGAGTCACATCTAGGACACCTTTCTAAATCCTACTGGGCACTAAGATAGGGCCTGCTGGTTGTGCACAAATAAATTATCTGTGGAAATAATTCTTTCTTTTCTCTCCTTTACCAAAATATAAGACATATGACAGAGGATCACCAAAACTGCAATTTATTTATTAAAATTGTGCATTTATTCTTACATGCTTAAATTTCAGTCACCTTCAAAGTACTCTCCATTTGATGCAATACACCTAGTGAAACACTTTTCCACTGCTCAAATCAGTTTTTAAACTCATCAATTTTGATGCCTTTTAGTGTTTCTGCTGCTTTTTGTTTCACCTCTTTCAAATTGGCAAAATGTTTCCTTTTGAGGACTTTTTCATTGGGGGAAACAAAAAAATCACTCAGGGCAAGATTAGGTGAATTGGAATTAAGGTCATTTTGGGTAAAAAACAAAACAAAACTGCTGAACACTC
>NW_007105685.1:0-690 GCF_000164805.1 Carlito syrichta
CCCTTATTTTTTAAGTGAGAATATATAAAAATCACTCTTTTAGTTATTTTGAAATACACAATACAGTTGTCTCCCTTTATTTACAAGTGATACATTGCAAGAACCCCCCCAGTGGATACCTTAATCATCAGATAATACCAAACTCTAAATATACTGTGTTTTAAAATACATATATACCTATAGTAAACTTTCATCTTTTCACTTAAAGAACTATGTGGTTTGTTTTTGTCCTTTCAGCATGCTTGAGTTCCTTGTGAATCCTGGATGTTAATTCTTTGCTGAATATACATTTGGCAAATTTTTTTTTCCTATTCTGTGGGCTATCTCCACACTCTCTTGATGGTTCTTTTTGCTTTCCAGAAGCTTTTTAGTTTGATGAGGTACCACTTATCTATCTTGTTTTATTGGTTGCCTTTTCTGATTTTTGTAGGGGTGTCTCCAGCATTTTCTAAGATTCTTACAGTTTGAGATTTTACGTTTAGGTCTTTGACACACTTAGAGTTGATTTTTTGTGTATGGCAATAGGTAGGGGTCCTATTTCAATCTTCTGCATGTGGTCAGCCAGTTTTCTCAGCACCATTTACTGAATAGGCTCTCCTCTCCCCTGTGGGTTGTTGGGGGAGGCTTTTTCAAATATGTGATGGTTGAGAAATTGAGGCTGTGCTTCCAGAATTTCTATTCCTAATTTCT
>NW_007105686.1:0-777 GCF_000164805.1 Carlito syrichta
CCCCAGGCAATATGCAGGGCCTGTGTTCCCCGGTTGCCTGGGAAACCTTCCCTTTGATTTGCTGGTCATACTGAAAATTGACTGAGGCTCCCCTGGTTGCAGAATAACTTTCAGTCAAACTTAATTAAGGGAAGACCAGTCATTTTTATCTCGAGTTTTCTCTCAGGCAGTGTTTTTCTTCTAATTGGAACTTGAGAACATCCCCCGATCAGTGACGCCTTGGGCTACAGAGCAGTGGCCATTCCTGGCAACCTGACAGGCACCTCCAGGAGAGGTACAGGCCCGTCCATGGGTTCATTTGCAGAGGATGCACTAAATCACTCCCATCCTGGCCATGGAGAGGCTCCCAGGTTTTACTTTTAGAAGGATTCTGACATTTCCAAATGGCCCCATTGGCCAGGACTATAGATGACAACATCTTGGCAAACACTTGTGCATAATGCCCCATGGCATCACTGGCCAGTTGGCAGCTCCTGACTCCAGGAATCTGCCTGTGTGTCTGCCTGCTGGTGACCTCCCAACATGGCGGGACAGAAGGACCTGACTGTCTAAAGAGGAGCCCTAGGTTGAAATTATGTCCTTTCTCAGTGTGGCTTTAGAGGCAGGAAGAGTTTGCACTGATGAACATAACCGAGCATTTCAGAGACTGTGAGTTACCTGGGGGTGCCAGCTGCCGGGGCCTGTCATATCACAAGGTGTCACAGGTGGAGGTCTACAAGGAGGACTCAATCACGTGGCATTTGGATATCCATTTCTCATATTTGAGGTAAGTCTTTC
>NW_007105687.1:0-696 GCF_000164805.1 Carlito syrichta
TTGTACTCACTCTAAACATATTATTTAAAATATACAAGTCAACCGGGCTCGGTGGCTCAGCTTGCAATCCTGCCCTTTGGGAGGTTGAGGTGAGTGAGTTGCATGAGCCCGCGGGTTCGAGACCTGCCTGGGCAACTTGGCGAGACCTCATCTCTACAATAATTAAAAAATTAGCCGGGCATGGTAGCGCGCGCCTGTAGTTCCAGCTACTTGCAAGGCTGAGGCGGAAGGATCACCGGAACTCAGCAGGTCGAGGCTGCGGTGGCTGGGAGTGGCTACTGCATTCCATTCTGGGTGACAGAGTGAGAGTCCAACTCAAAAAAAAAGAAGATATTTTATCTACATTATACAACAGGGAAAACATAAATACCTATATGTTCAAAGATTATGTAGTAGTCTTCAACTAACAACAAAAACTTCAGCTAACAACAAAATAGCTGTTTATATGGTCATTAAAATGTTTTCTGAGAATTGTTAATGACATGGAGGTAAACTCAGGATACAATGTTAAATAACATGACATGGTCCCAATTATGTGAAATATATATGCATAGAGGGAAAAAAAAAGTTGAAAATATCTGCGGGCTGTAGACATGGTTTTTTTAATTTATACTTTGCTCTATTTTTTCAAAATTTTTACTATTTTTTTTGAGGCTACAGATGTTTATGTATTGGCATTTCCCCGCTAAACAAAAC
>NW_007105688.1:0-665 GCF_000164805.1 Carlito syrichta
AACAGAGTGAGACTCCTATAAAAATAAAAATAGCAAATAAAAGACCGCTTACTTGTTCAGAGACACAGATAGAAAGTGACGACCAGTTTTGTGAAGGCTGGCAGTACATCATATTGCCTTCTTCAGATAGTACTGAATACGAATGTGTAAGCTGTCTGATGAAAAATTTTAGACGTTTGTGCAGGGAGTGGAGTTGGAGACACTTTAATTAAATGCATGCAAAGATAAAAGACATGTAAGGTACGGGGAGCAGTGAAGAAATGATTCCCCAAAGAGTCCTTTTTGATTAGCTGAGACTGAGACTGACCTAGCCCAGCTTTGAGGAGCACCCGGGTTCACACACCTTTCATGACTGGGGAGCCATTGCCTGCAACCACCACGAATAAATTAACAATTAAATTCCATTCTTGATATTTTTCCCATTTGAAATGTGACTCGCAAAACTTTATAAATATAAAAGGGTGATCAGAGTTCAATAGCAGTGAGTCATTTCACAGAGAAGCTTGCTTGCCTCTGTACTCGCAAATGTCAGCCTCATGAGGGGCAGAAGAAGAGCAAATGAAAAGATTTGAATCAGCTGCAACAGGCACACTTATTCCCAGAGTAGAATTCATTGAAGACAAGTGCCCGATCGCGACACTTGCTTCATTATAATAATAAGTTTG
>NW_007105689.1:0-848 GCF_000164805.1 Carlito syrichta
GGACAGAGAAAATTTAATATAAATAATTCTTGCCAGGCACAATGGCTTACACCTGTATCCCAGAGTTTGGGGGCCAATGAGAGAGGAGTGCTTGAGCCAGGAGTCTGAGACCAGCCTGAGCAACACAGCAAGACCTCAGGACTATAAAAATTATTATTATTAATAATAAAAATAAGCCGGGCTCGGTGGCTCAGCCTGTAATCCTGCGCCTTGGGAGGCTGAGGTGAGTGGATTGCCAGAGCCCGTGGGTTTGAGACCCGCCTGGGCAACTTGGCGAGATCTCATTTCTACAATAAATCAAAAAATCAGCCGGGCATGGTAGCACGTGCCTGTAGTTCCAGTTATTTAGAAGGCTGAGGCGGAAGGATCGCTGGTGCTCAGCACGTCGAGGCTGCAGTCACTCCAGTCTGGGTGACAGAGTGAGACTCCAACTCAAAAAAAAAAACAAAAAAAAATTAAAATAAAAAATTACTAAGCAGGTAATGTTTTGTGTTGAACTGTGTGCCTCTAAAATTCATCTGTAGAAGGCCTAATCTTCAATATCTCAGAATGTAATCTTACTTGGAAACAGGAGAAAGACCTCAAAAAAGCAAAACTGTCTTTTGGAGAGTGGGTTCCTTGTAGTACAAATGCCCCCCACTAGGTAAGTGGCTTAGGAACTCATCAGCATCAGTGTGTCAGCTAGTGTACTGAGAGGTTGCGTTCAGCTTCAGTGAATTTTTGTTATGATTCTTTCAACACATTTGCCCATTTCATGATAGGTGATTTACAAGTGTGTCTGTCCACACCATTGAATGTTCAGCAGTTTTTGACCAAAAGAAGCAGGAACCTAATGCCCCACCTTCCCT
>NW_007105690.1:0-740 GCF_000164805.1 Carlito syrichta
GTCCTGTTGCTTGTGTTTAAAATAGCCCATTCATGTTCTAATATTTTCATTCACTTTAGCTTATCTTCTTCTGTATAATTAAGAGTTACTCAAATTAAAGTAATTTTCATCTTCAAAGTCTTTTGCAAACAGTCATTAGTTACAGCTACACATATAGTCAGGTAATGATTTAGGATCTCTCAGGGGTTTCCTGATTTATGTTTAAAAAAACATAATGATTAGCAATTCTTTCTAATTCAGCATAGGGTGACTCTTGCCAAAGTCAGTATGCCAGAGACAACTTTACTTAGTGTCCAGTACATAGGTTATTTTTCCTCCTTCCTTGCCTTCCTTCCTTCTTTCTTTTTCCTTCCTCCCTCCTTCCCTCCCTCTGCTTTTAATTATACAGAATGATAGCAAACAATTTTTGTTTTTCTCTCCCAGCAATAAGGATAATATGAATATGATTTCAGAGCATGAAGGTGGGAGTAAGAGCAAGGTATGTCTCTCCTCACCCATAGCCTACCATTGTCAAAACAAGAGGAAAAATCAAGGAATTAATAACAACTGTTGCTTTTACACCCAAATATTTTCCAACTTTGCATATGCTTTCTACCAAATACGGTCATTTTTGTACAATAGTCATAAAAATCATTGTGCTGTCTCTTAGTTTATAGCAAGCTAATCACAGATGCTCATAAGATAATCTATATTTTGTTCAAAGCAAAATAGAGATAATAACTCTAACTTGAAATATCTTT
>NW_007105691.1:0-623 GCF_000164805.1 Carlito syrichta
AGGCTCCTGCCTCTGACCCTCCTTTCGCCCATGAAGTGGATTGAGGGGCCTTCCCGTACCAAAAAACTGAAGGCTTTGTGCCTACAGCAGCAGCTGCTCTAGACCTCTCTGGCCCCGGGTCTCTCTCTTTCTCTCTCACACCTCTCTCTTCCCTCTGGATGCTGGCCCTGCGGGTTGCTGCAGGGCTTCAAGTATGAGCTCAAGGACAACCCCAGGGTGACCAGGCCACCTTTGTCATGCACAGGACACCTGCATATAACCCCTATGTCCAGTTCCAGTATGAGGACCCCCGGGTGGTCCAAGAACGCACACACAAGAGCACCAGCATACTCAAGGCCTCACTGAACGAACACTGCAAGAACCCCTACTCCACCAAGGATGAAAAGATCATGCTAGGCATCATTAGCAAGATGACCCTCACGCAGGTCTCCACCTGGTTCCCCAATGCACGCTTGCGCCTCAAGAAGGAGAACAAGTTGACATGGGATGTGAGCAGCAAGGACCAGGAGGACTGTGCCCTTTTTAGCAGTGACACGAATGGCGACCCAGAGAAGGCCGAGAATGACAATGAGATTGATTTGGAGAGCATCGACATCCACACGATGGCGACCAGAGCAACGAAG
>NW_007105692.1:0-744 GCF_000164805.1 Carlito syrichta
TGTGCTTTATCAGAGCTGTTTTTAATTGATGTTATTCAGAAATGTCTCCTTCCCAGATGATTCTGAAGGTAAATTTTTAAAAAATGGGTGCCAGGTAGCACAACAGTAACAGAATTTTGTTATTATGGGGGGATTTTTTTAGCCTTCCCTTCTCCCCCCCTACGTTTTAAATGGAGTGTGCTGGATGTTGCTATAATTTTGTCAGATGACTGCAGAACCTGGAAAAGCTATTGCTGCTATTGGTGCATAACATACTGCTATTATTGGTCTATATATATATATACACACATATACATAATTTGAATTTTTGGAAACTTTAGCTGTGCTGTCAACTTTGGAAAAAGTATCCCAGTTTACTGTGTTGACTTGGCATAGTACAGAAATTAACAGCCATATTGTTCTAGAAACATTAAACTTATTTTTTTTGTCATTTGTACAGAGGTAATGCACTGTATTAAATATGTAAGGTCTTATCTACATGGGTTTGATTACAGAAACTAATAAAGAATTCTCTAAATAATAAAAAAAACACTTTCTTTTCTTTTCTTCCTGTTTGTTCTGTAAGGTAGAGCATGAACTTATCTGTAGAAGAGTCTGTAAGGAAAAATGCTCCGTCAATTAGAGCCTATTAAAAAGCGAAAATGTCCGTCAGGGATCTTTTCCTAGCAGGCAAGTTGTGGACTAGGATGACTTCTAAGCTTTTATTTGTATACCGTTATTTTAAGATTCCAAAACAGCACACAG
>NW_007105693.1:0-851 GCF_000164805.1 Carlito syrichta
GCAATCTACAAATTCAATGCAATACCCATAAAATTACCAGCAACATTCTTCTCAGACCTAGAAAAAACAATGCAGGAATTCATATGGAAACACAAACGTCCAAGAACAGCCAGAACAATCCTCAGCAAAAAAAAAAAAACCAAAGCAGGTGGTATCACATTACCAGACTTCAAACTTTACTATAAAGCTACAATCATCAAAACAGCTTGGTATTGGTATAGGAACAGGCATATAGATCAATGGAATATAATTGAGATTCCAGAAGCAAAACCTCAATTTCTCAACCAACTCATCTTTGACAATGCCTCCACCACTTACCACTGGGGAGAGGAGAACCTAGTCAGTAAATGGTGCTGGGAAAACTGGCTGACCACATGCAGAAGATTGAAACAGGACCCCATATCTATCCCCATGCACAAAGGTTAACTCCAAATGGATCAGAGACCTAAATGTGAAACCTCAAACCATAAGAACCTTAGAAAATGAAGGAAATACCCTCATGGAAATCGGAACTGGCATCCAATTCCTGAACAAAACCCGAAACCCACAGCTCATAAGAGAGAAAATAGACAAGTGGGACCTTATTAAACTGACAAGCTTCTGTAAAGCCAAAGAAACCATCAAGAGAGCAGGAAGGCAGCCTACAGACTGGGAAAAAAGTATTTGCCAACTCCAGGTCTGACAAAGGCTTAACATCCTGGATCTACAAGGAACTCAAATGTGCTGAAAAGAAAAAAACAAACACTCCATTATAAAATGGGCAAAAGATATGAACAGACACTTCACAAAGGAAGACATCCGAGCAGCCAACAAACACATGAAGAAATGTTCAACCTCACTAATCATCCTTT
>NW_007105693.1:985-5123 GCF_000164805.1 Carlito syrichta
TGACCCCGCAATCCCCCTACTGGGAATATACCCTGAAGAACACAAATCACTCTATAAAAAAGATTCCTGCACACACATGTTTATCGCAGCGTTGTTCACAATAGCAAGAACCTGGAAACAGTCCTGCTGCCCATCAAAAGAGGACTGGATTAAAAAAATGTGGTACATATACACGATGGAATACTACGCAGCCATAAAAAAGAACAAAATCATGAATTTCGCAGCAACCTGGATGGAACTAGAGTCTATAATACTGAGTGACCTCTCACAGAAACAAAGATTCAGTATCACATGTTCTCACTCATATAATGGACCTTAAACATCCAATGCCATACTATACGAAAATGACTGACCATACTGGGAAATGTGGTGGGGGTGTGAGATGGGATTAACAATAGCAAATATCTGTCTGGGAACGGGGAAACACCCCATATCAACAGGGTGCCTGAATGAAATGCAATTGTATACCTAACCCTTAACTGTACCCCACAACTTCATAATAAAAAATATAAATAAATTAATAAATAAAAAGAAAAGAAAAAAAAGAGACTATCACTCTGTGTTTTTACTATGAAGGTTAATCTTTTGATCACTTGACCTAGAAATTTTCTGCTTATGCAGATCAAGAAGGCTTTAATAGTTTTTAAAAATCTATTTCACTAATTAGAACATAAAGATTGGGTAGCCAACCCTATGGGTGCATGAGTTAAACTCTTCTAATTGCTTCTTTGACTCTGTTATTCACAATGGTAACCACACCCATGATGCCTCTGTTGGTTGAGTTCATCAGCTTGGTCCCTCCCACTCTGGAATCCAACTACTCTTGTTTCATTGATGTTTCTCAATTCAGTGGTAGCAGTTCCCACCTTAAGTTCTGGCCTACAGAGAAGAGCAACAGATAGGTATTCAAGAATGTTGAGACTCTCCTTATGAATTTATTTCTCATAGTACTTTTAAGGTATATCTTCCGAACTCTTTCATTGTGGGAGATTAGTCCCCCTCTTCCCCCTTTATTTCACAGCTCACCAAGAAGGAACACATGAGTCCTGGGGGAGATAAGTTCTTAAATGCCATTTTCACTCTGGCTTTACAATCTCCCTAAGGCTTCAGATTGGTTTCTCTATAGTCAACCAAGGCAAGTCTGGCATTTTGATTTTTTGTACTGTGGGCAAACTTTTTCTTCCTGATTTAGCTGACCAAATGTTATAACCATTTCTATCTCTGTGAGCTGCAATATTAAAAGTAGGATCTCTCTTTCATTGACCTATGTTAATAAGTTAGGCTGAACTCAATATTGCTTTCCTTTCGCCATTATCCAACACCCTCAGTATCTGCTCCAACACATGTTTATCCAGATTTTTGAGTGTGTAAATGAGAAAATTTAGACATAACTTTGGAGTTCATCACTTTTTAGTAGTTCAAGTGGGTCACACTTGAACTACTCCTTTAGTGGTCTGCTGGGATTTGAATCTAGTTGTAGGTCTGGAATTGAAGGATGAGAATCAACAATGTCTTACATAGCAACTGCTTCATGGAAGACTATTACTCTTTTCTCAAACAATATTGATAATGTCAGTGAGGGTGGTGAGGATGGAGTATACACTTCTATTAATTTTAAAAACTCACCAAAATTTGAGGGCTAATTTCCTCACCTTCATCAGGGTTTTCTCACACATCCCCATTCCAACTTCTAAGATCCAACAACTTCTCAATCAGTGACATCATTTAACATCAGACACCTTGTGAGGCCAGGGATGTAATTTGTATTGTAATTAAATCACTTCAAGAATGAGATTCTGTATTTGATTTTCAACATTCTTAGCCCTGTGGCTACAAATGAGAAGAGTTTCATTCAGCGTAGACTTAGAAGACTTGTGTCACTTATGTGATACTGGAACTGAAAATTCAAGTATTTGAACTCATAATTTTCTCTTTCTACTTTGTTCGGTGACATACAGTCAATTTCATTATACTCACTGGTTTTCAAAAGCCATTCAAATATGTCATACATGATCACACAAATTCTTATAAGTGCTTAATTAGAAGTATTCTATAATGATATTTCGTGTGTCCCTATTGCCACTTCATGCTGTGTTCTATTTACTTCCAAAAAAAGAATTATTAGTGTTTATCAATCTAATAAAGTTAGAGAGCCAATTCTTGAAACTTGGAATTGGTTTAGAAAACATATTTTTAAAATTCTGTGTTACTGGAGTCATCCCTAGAACCAAAATTTGCTATTGCAATGTTCTGCAGAGAAACTTAACAGGATGTTTACATATCTATCTATCTATCTACATCATCTATCTGTCATCTATCTATTTATCTATATACCCACCTGTGTATTTCTTCAGAAATTGGCTAACATGATTGTAGGGATTAGTGAGTCCAAAATCTATAGGACAGGCCTGCGTCCTGGTGACTCAGAGAAATGTTGTAGCCTCAGATTAAAGTCAATCTGCTGGAAGAATTTCTCCATGCTCAAGGACGATCACCAGTTCTTTATTTTACTTACAAAGCTCTTATTTCATAACATATTACATATTCTACTTACTATTTAATGTTACATAATATCTTTCTTTGTCAACTAGAGTATTGATCCAATATAGGCAGGTTCTGTATAAGCCTCTACTTTGCTTTTCCTAATAAATATTATGTACCAGTAATCATGTCTGACACACATTAGACACTTAACATGTGCCTGTGAAAACAGTGAATAAAAGCTCATCGTCTACTTCCAAGTTTATTTCTATCAATGGATAAAATTTTTTTTATTTGAGTCTTTCTTTTGTTTTCTTCCAGTCTGCCTTTTGTACAAAGTTATACAAATCTTTAAAAATAACACAATTTATGAATCAAAATCTAAGTCTGGCAAGACACAAAGTCAGACTATTTTGCACTGATCTTTTCTCACTTCTTAGAACCCAAGTCTGTCTGTCATGTGGTTTTTCACCTGATTTTCTTCAAGCATCTCAGATATGCTTTCCACTGCACATTTCTCTCTCTCTAAATCTTCCTGTCTCTGTCTGTCTCTATCTTTTTCTCTCTGTTTCCTTTTGTCTTTCTCTTACTTGATCTTACTCAGTTTACTAAAACTAATAGCTTCTTGGTACGCCAGCCTGGGCGACAAAGAGAGACTATGACTCAAAAACAAAATAACAACAACAAAACCTAATATTTAAACATTTAATACATGTTTTTCTGAGACCTTCTCAAATCCCCATGCACGTGTTGCCACTGTACTTACTGATGAAATAATTACTTTTCAGCAAGGAGATGAGCTCATAGTGTCTCAAACATTTATCTCACCCATTTGAACAGGTGCTCAGATTGTGATCATGGCAGCTACTGCTCCAGCAAAGTAATGGAATTTGGTAAGTGGACCTTCTTTTCCACTTACCAAATTCCATTACTTACCAAATTAATCTTAGATTAATAGAATGTCACAAAAATGTGATGTGAAAACACAATATATAGCCCTTAGAGTAAAACCTGAACATAGAAAAAAGATTAAATAAAAATGAGACATGGGTGTTGGATTTCTGAGACATAGAATCATATCAGCCTACCTGTCTCAAGCTGCCTGACATTCTTGTCTATCTTCCATATCATAGCCCCTTCTGAATCACTCTTTTCAAATAAATACATCAAAATTCACAGTCTTAACTCTCCTGCTTGTAAAAGTGAAATGGTGTGTTCAGTTCCTGCTTATACACCTGCTATGGAATAAAAATTGCTACTCAGGACATGTTAAATATTTGTGGTGGTGGCACAAATATTTATGGTGGTGGCACAAAATATTTATCTATTTTGTGCTTTGGTTGGCAATGACAGTATGTCTCAAAAAGCTCTCTGTGATGAGGACAAAAATCATAGACCTTGACATCCTTTCTTATGGGCTCTTGGGGACAGGATACAGTTTATTGCACCAATAATTTTATATCTACAGACAATTTCTAGAATCTGTGTGAGGAAGGTAGCTATATATTCCACTTAGAGAAACAACAATCTTCTTTGCACAGTAAGTGACTAAGAGTTGACAAGGATTAGGGAGCAGGAATAATTAGGGATAAAAAATGTGTTAATGTGTGATAAAGGCATCTCTGAGACTTAAGCACATTTAAAAGTGATTTAATAG
>NW_007105693.1:5684-7295 GCF_000164805.1 Carlito syrichta
ATTAGAGACTAAATGAGGCACATCTTGCTTTCTGGCATAGCAACAGGAAAATTCCCCCTCCACAGTGCTTGTGGCTGTGATATTAGCAGTCAGACCAGATCAAGCTTTCACTGCTTCAACACTGAGTGAACTGATGACTTTAGAAAGTTGTGTCTTTATACCCCCACTGAATATGGAGCAGGTGCAAAGACCTGGGTACTATTAAATCACTTTTAAATGTGCTTAAGTCTCAGAGATGCCTTTATCACACATTAACACCTTTTTTATCCCTAATTATTCCTGCTCCCTAATCCTTGTCAACTCTTAGTCACTTACTGTGCAAAGAAGATTGTTGTTTCTCTAAGTGGAATATATAGCTACCTTCCTCACACAGATTCTAGAAATTGTCTGTAGATATAAAATTATTGGTGCAATAAACTGTATCCTGTCCCCAAGAGCCCATAAGAAAGGATGTCAAGGTCTATGATTTTTGTTTCTTATAGTATTATGATCTTTTCTCATTCATAAGATCTGCTTATGAATGAGAAAAGATGGTACTCTTATCTTTGTTTCTGTGATAAATCACTGAGTCTGATAAACTCTAAATACATCCAATTTAAAATACTTTCTTTCCGATGAAATTTTGAACACGCTTGTGTACGTCTACCACATGAAGTTCTTCTGCTTTCTTCACTCACCTATTTTCTCCTCTCTGACACAGGAGTCACACTGCTATTAATTATTGAAAATCTTTTTTGGGAAATGATTTTGCTTTTTTAAAAGCATCTATTTATTTTAACATGTATTTTCCAAATTTCTATTATTTTCCTAATTTCAAAGTCAGTTATTTCGCATAGTAGTTCATTATTAGAGTAAGCAAGGAAAACATTACTGGAAAATGATGGCTTATGCTTTGATCAAGTCAAATTATTTAGAAAGCATATAGATTTTAGGGTATTATAAATTTTTTCTGTCAAATTGAATTTGACTACAAAAATTTTATCTTTTAGTTCATAGCATCATATAAATGTAGAAAAACTTTACTGTTATTCTATTTTTTAAAATGCTAAAATGCGAAGTTGTATTTTGTTTTAGTCTTTATATGAGTTTACAAAGTTGAAATAAAAAAGTCATTACCAAAATGATGCTATCCACATTTGGTAAAAAACACTTTTAAATAAAAAATGCCTCTTTCAAAATGTATTTTGCAGTTGAGTGATATTTCTGAGAATTATATGTGTTATATCTGTGGATTTTTACTTTGTTCTGAGAAATGTTTTCTTACATAAATTTCTTGCCTACAATATAGATGCTTTTCTATTTAGTTGTTTAAAATGGGCACTTTCCGTCTTATTGATAGCCTCTATTTTCCCCCATTTGTCCTGGTTATAACTCTTTCTAATATTCTCAGTTCACATTAGGTGTCTTTACTCTTACATACATTTTACTATTTCAAGTACTCATGTCAAATTATTAGTATCCCCTTTTATTCATTGCTTAGTATATTATTTTTTATTTTAAAGATGTGGGGTACAATTCAGGGTTAGGCATACAAATGTTCATTATGCAGGTACCCTTGTTGATGAGGTGTGCCCCTCCCTCCCCTGGCAGCTTCCCTCAATTGCCAATCCC
>NW_007105694.1:0-880 GCF_000164805.1 Carlito syrichta
GAAAGAACTTCATGCTTCTTTGTAAAAATTAGGTGTTTGACAGGACTTTGTTTTACTGCACTAAGGGATTCCTTTGTTACAGGGAACATACTGTTAAATATATATATATATATATATATATATATATATTTATTATTGTTGAGTTGGAGTCTCACTCTTTCCCAGACTGGAGTGCAGTAGCCACTCCCGGCCACCGCAGCCTCGACCTGCTGGGCTCCAGTGATCCTTTCGCCTCAGCCTTCCAAGTAGCTGGAATGACAGGTGCACTCTACCACGCCCAGCTGATTTTGGATTTATTGTAGAGATGAGGTCTTGCCAAGTTGCCCAGGTGGGTCTCAAACCTACGGGATCAGGCAGTCCACTCACCTCAGCCTCCCAAATGTTTGGGATTAGGCTAATTATATATTTAACAGGTAAATATATTCAGGTTTAGCACAGAATATACTGTTAATTATATATTTATTCTAAGTTAATTCTTTTTTTGACATGCAAAAATGATACTTTGAGAAGTGCTTTTTGATAGTTTCTTTACCTTGTTCTATCGGAAATGCTGCTTTTAAGATAATTGTCCAGGGGATTAACTTGTTACCTGAGTTTCCTTGTATTATTTTTATTCCTCATAAATTTTGTTTAGTCGCAATGGCTCCTGAAAATAAATCTAACAAGTAAGATGCTTAGTAAGATGGCTGATTTATTTGCCTGACGTTTAGATACATTCACACAGAAACTGAGCATCAGTTTGTTGGTTTTTGTTCCTTCTTTCGTTGTAGGTAGTTCAAGGAGACCTTTGTGGGGGAAATATTTTAATGGCAAATTCACCTCATTGTTTAAAGAAAGCAGACCCAAATCCTTTTATGCCACAGCAGAATTACTGAAGGTT
>NW_007105695.1:0-812 GCF_000164805.1 Carlito syrichta
GATGAAAGAGACGCTGAAATGGTATCCCTTAAGTCGATCCACACCCTCCTAGCCAAGTCATGGCCCACTGCATAGGACAGTGGGTATGTGACATCTACCAAACGAGCCGCTCTCTTCCACACAGAAAGGCACATTTCATAAACTCCTTCAAAGTTCTGTTGTAGAGCACTAATCTGCTAAACTGTGGTTTTTCACTTTTGAATTCAGATTTCAGTTGTTCATTTTTGTGTACATAATTTTACAAAAAGTGAAAAGTGTTTTAAAAACATGGGAGGAAGAAGACAGGTCAGAAAGAAGAAGATGAAGCATATATCTATGATGTTTTGATATTCCTTAACTTAGATTCCCCCCATCTCCACATTTGTACAGGGTAGATTGAAATAACTGCTGTTGCCTGGCACAGAGTACAACAATTTTTATGTATATTACTGCATGTTTTTTCACCTGAATATAATTTACACTTGGAAATTTGAATTTCATATTTTGGTCGTCGAAGAGTTTGGTTGTCTACCATTTAAGGCAATGAAACATTCATCCTTAATAACTAGCAGGTTTCAGTAAAATGTTCGTAAGGCCATAGTTCCATTCCAGCAAATAACTGTTCAGATTTCTCTGTACCGTGGGCTCTGGCCTGAGTTGGAGTCTCACTCTGGGATCCGCGCCCGAAGGCAGTGGCCTCTCCCGGCCACCGCAACCTCGACCTGCTGGGCTCCATTGATCCTTCCGCTTCAGCCTTCCGAGGAGCTGGCATTACAGGCATGTGCTACCACGCCCGGCTGATTTTTTGATTTACTGTAGAGACGAGGACTCCC
>NW_007105696.1:0-839 GCF_000164805.1 Carlito syrichta
CAGGCTGATTTTTTGATTTATTGTAGAGATGAGGACTCCCCAAGTTGCCCAGGTTTGTCTCGAACCCGCGGGCTTAAGTTGTCCTCTCCCCGCAGCCTCATCAATCGCAGGATTACAGGCTGAGTCAGGGAACCTGGCTATTTTCTGTTATGGTTTGGAGATGGAGTCTCATTCTGTCGCCCACACTGGAGTGCAGTGGCCGCTCCCGGACACCGCAGCCTCGACCCGCTGGGCTCCGCCGATCCTTCAACTTCAGCCTTCTAAGTAGCTCTAAATACCGGAGCGTGCTACCACGCCCGGCTAATTTTTGGATGTATTGTAGAGATGATTCTTGCCCGTTTCTCTTTTCTAATGTCATATTTGTGTGCGATCTGGAAACTCCAATTTCGTATCACATTGGAGATTTGTTATCAGAAGCTACATCCTTCCTTAACTGCCTCCTGCTTCCCGTTCCGGTCATGGCCCTCCCGCGGAACTTGCTCCATGACACCTGGGTGACTGACTGTCAGTCTGGTATGGCTCCAGGTCCCTCCTTTCCTGGGCACTGCTCTCAAGAGCAGCCTTCACTGGATCAGGCTTAGCTCCTAGACCTCACACCTTCTTCTGTGTAATGGTGTGAAAGAGCTCCATGGAGCTCATGCTGGCACAAGAGCAAAAGATACAACATACTCAAGTCCAAGTGTCTCTATTATTATTCTATGCTATTCTGCCATAGAAGTTCAGTCGACGTTTGAACTCCCATGTAGGATAATTAATCAGGACCCAGGCTCGAATCACTTGACAGTGGGGCCTTCGACCCATTGTGTTTGAGGAAATAGGGAGGAGCAGCAAGAAAGAAA
>NW_007105697.1:0-736 GCF_000164805.1 Carlito syrichta
TACCACATAATTGGACACAAATCAAGCATAAGCAAATTTAAAAGGACTGAAATTCTACCATGCCCCTTCTTGGACCACAGTGGAATAAAAATAATCATTGACACCAACAAAGTCCCCCCAAAACCCACAAAGACATGGACACTAACAGCATGATGCTAAACAACTCCTGGGTCAATGATGAAATGAAAACAGAGATCAAAAATACCAGGAAACAAATGAAAATGAAGAAACATCTTACCAAAATCTCTTGAACGCCTTAAAAGCTTTAATAAGAGGGGAATTTATATCCCTACAAACACACATGAGGAAAATGGAAGGAACACAAATTAATAACCTAACAAGCCACCTAAAGAAGCTGGAAAAGCAAGACCACAAAAACCCTAATTTCAGCAGAAGAATCCAGATCACCAAAATAAAAGCCCAAATCCGGGACATAGAAGACAAAAAGATAATACAAAAAAATCAATGAAACAAAAAACTGGTTCTTTGAAAGAATAAACAAGATCGATGGTCCCCTAGCTAGACTGACCAAGAAAAAACGAGAAAAAAATCAAATAAGCACAACCAGAAACACAAAAGAGGAAGTCATATCTGACCCTGAAGAAATAAAAAAGATCATTAGAGACTACTATGTACACTTGTATGGAAACAAACTTGAAAACCTTAAGGAAATGGAGGACTTTCTGACATCACACAACCTACCTAAGTTGGAACAGAGAAATTGAGACCCTAAATA
>NW_007105698.1:0-748 GCF_000164805.1 Carlito syrichta
AATTGTACTCCACGTTTTTAAATTAAAAATTTTTTTTAAAGTTTTTAAAAGTGTCTATATATTTTTGGCACTCTCTGAATAAATGGGATCATACAGCACCTTCCTATATAATACATAATGCTTCCTTCACTTAACAGTAACTGTGAGGTAAACTCATGGTTTTCCATGTCACAGTATAGTTCATTTATCTTCATGGTTGACCAGTATTTCATTCATGTATTCACTCATTTCTCTGTGGTCAGATACTAGGGGTGTGTTGTAGCCTATTCAGACTGCTGTCACAGCATGACATCGACTAGGGATTTAAACAACAAATTCTGATTTTCTACAATTCTGGGGGCTGGGAAGTCCAAGCCCAGGGTGCTTATAGATTCAGTGTCCTGGTTCATAGACAGTACTTTATTGTTTTTAGTCAGAGTCTCAGTCTGTTGGCCAGGCTGGACAGCAGTGGCATGCTCACAGCCACTCTGGCGATCCTTCCACCTCTGCCTTCCAAGGAGCTGGAACTATAGGTGTGTGCTATCACACCCGGTTAATTTTTTGATATATCATAGAGATGAGGTCTCACCAAGTTTCCCAGGCTGGTTTCGAACCCATGGGCTCATATCATCCTCTTGCCTCGGCCTCCCAAAGTGCTGGAATGATAGATTTAAGCCACCATGCCCAGCCCATAGACAGCACTTTTTTTTTTTTTTGAGTTGGAGTCTCACTGTGTCGCACAGACTGGAGTGCAGTGGCCACTCCCGGC
>NW_007105699.1:0-759 GCF_000164805.1 Carlito syrichta
AAAGAACAGGACTTCACCAGCTCGAAACAGCCACTTGAACAGACACCATCTTGCTGTCCCCACGAAAAGCTCCTGTCATCTTCCACCAGAGACTCTGCCATATTCTTGCAAGATGTGGATGTGCCATCCAAGCCGGCACGGGAAAACTCCTCCTCACCTTGGCTCTCCCTAACCTGGTTCGCTAACCCTTTCTCCTTTCCATTTTCTGTTGACATCCCACGTTACTTTGACATGGAATGTTTAATCTGTGATTTTTATATATTGGTTAAGTGCACTACTATCTACTGTGTGTGATATTGGCTGGACTGGAGGAGTGGCTTGAGCCTGCCTGCCTGACGCTCTTACTACCTGGTAAAAGGGAAGTACGAAGTAGCGTTGTCTCCTCGGGAACACCGTGTAGCTTGTGGCTTTTAAGATCACACCAGCCTCGGTAAAATTCTGACATTTTGGAACACTACAAATATGGGTGTACCTGGTCTGACCTCGTGCCACTCAGGATATAGAATGTAGAAGTAATTATTTTTAGAGTGGTCATCTCACTCTGTCGTTCAGGTTGAGTGCGGTGGCACAATCTCAACTCACCACCACCTCTACCTCACGGGCTCAGGTGACCCTTCCGCCTCGGCACCTCAGCCTCCCAAGTATCTGGGACTACAGGCATGTATCACCCCATGCCTGAATATTTATTTATTTTATTTTTTGTAAAGACAAGGTTTTGCTATCGAAAGGGTGTAAGTCGAAGTCAATATAGCCAAAAAG
>NW_007105700.1:0-714 GCF_000164805.1 Carlito syrichta
CATTCTGAAACTTCCAGTCCATGGAGTGTGACCTGAGGTTGACTCCAGCCTGCCTGGGAGGACCCTAGGAGACAGGGATGCCTTTGGCCTCCATTTGATGCTTTTAAAAAACACTTTTTAGCCAGGTGTGGTGGCACATGCGTGTGGTTCTGACTACTTGGAAGGCTGAGGATGAAGGATCACTGGAGCCCAGAAGGTCAAGGCTTAGGTGACCATGAGCATGCTGCTGCCCCCCAGCCTGGGCCACAGGGTGAGACTGACTCAGAAACATGGCCAGGCTCGGTGGCTCATGTCTGTAATCCCAGCACTTTAGGAGGCAGAGGCGAGAGGACTGTCTGAGTCCAGGGTTTGAGACCAGTCCGGGCAACTTGGCAAGACCTCATCTCTACAATAAATAAAAAAATTAACCAGACGTGGTGGTGCACGCCCATAGTTCCAGCTACATGGAAGACTGAGGCAGAAGGATCGCCTGAGTCAGCAGGTTGAGGTTTTGGTGGCCGTGAGCCTGCCGCTGCCCTCCAACTTGGGCAATGGAGTGAGACTCTGATTAAAAAAAAGTATTAAAACTGCATTTTTATTTTTTAATTTAGAAAAATTAGAACTACAGAAAAATGCCCAGAATAGTATCATAAGCATCAGCACATCCAGTGACCCAGAACTGATGATTGTTAACATGTTATTGTTTTTTAGTACTAAGAGTAAAACATTCCCAAC
>NW_007105701.1:0-719 GCF_000164805.1 Carlito syrichta
TTCACCCCAATTTTGGATACAACTCTGGGAGAGGTAGACTACCTCTGTTAATGGGTCTCCTATTTACACTTGAGAACAGAGATCTCTTCTTCTTGCTGTTCTGACAGCACTAATCTACTAGAGCAGAAGTCCTCAACCAAGGGATATTTTGTGACCTAAGGAATATCTGGCAATATATGGTGACATTTCTGGTTGTCAGAGCTAGAGTGTGTGTTACTGGCAGCTTTGAGCAGAGGTCAAGGATGTTGCTAAATATCCTACAACACTCTGAAAAGCACCCACATCAAAGAAATATACAGGCCTCAATGTCAAGAGTGTTGAAGGTGAAAAACCTTTACTAGAGAATAAACCGTATCTTCCTTTGCCTATCAATTCCAAAATTCAATCTGCACAAGTGTTGTGTGACTCTGCTCCTTTAGATATAAATGGAAAGGTAATGTTAACAGTTTATCTGGAGGATAACGTAGCTTGAAGGAGAAGTATCAAGCTAACAAAATCCACACAGCCATCACCAGAAGGGCATGTTAAAAAGTTAAAAAGTTAAATCAGCCAGGCGTGGTAGTGCATGCCTGTAATTCCGGCTACTTGGAAGGCTGAGGTGGAAGGATTGGCAGACCCCAGTAGGTCGAGGCTGTGGTGGCTGGGAGCAAGCCACTGCACTCCAGTCTGGGCAACAGCATGAGACTCCAACTTTGAAAAAAAAAAAGTTAAAAAGTTAA
>NW_007105702.1:0-398 GCF_000164805.1 Carlito syrichta
TCTAGAAGGTAACACTAAGATAAAATTTATAAAGTAGGTAGCTGAAGAGGGTGAATCTACTAAGAGCAAAGAGGATGATTTCAACAGGCACAAGTTCAAAGCATCTGAGTCTTGCTCATGTACATGCTGACTTAATTGGAGTTACCCAGGGAACAACCACCATGTAGATCCCAGGAGAGAGAAGATGGATGTACTGAGATGGAATGAATCACAGATTCTCAATTCTTTAATTTAGGAGATAGGCATTATGTCACTAGCCATTACCTTTAAACTGAAATAATAAATAACACAGGTATTAAAGAGAAAAGGTTTGTCAGACTCCTTAATAATTGGATAGATATTTAGAATCAATAACAACAATGTAAAAGAAGAGATGCATTTATTTATTTGATCACCTC
>NW_007105703.1:0-752 GCF_000164805.1 Carlito syrichta
CTCCACCCCTATTTATTTGGTCTATTTTACATTCTGGGATGAAAGTCCCTTTTTGGGGTCATCAGTTGATGGCCAGGAAGCCAAAGGGCAGGACCAGAATACGTGACTTCAGGTCCCCGTAGAAAGTCCCACATGGGCCCCGGGGACCAGTGACATGGCCTGATCTTCTCTCGTCTCGTCGATGCCCAGCTAGGGCGGAGGAAGCAGGGCTAGCCGGGTGGAAGAATGACTCGAGGAAAGAATCTGTGGAGAGCAGAGTCCCAGAAGAATCTCCCGTGTGGAACCCGATCGCTCTCAGGCTCCCCAGAGGGAAGGAAGAGGAGGAGGAGGAGGAGAAGCAGCCGGCAGAACCTGGGAAGCAGGGGTGCTGTTCTCAAAGGGAATGTTTAAAAGACATTCAACTTTACACAGCAGTGAATCTTCCTTTGCTAAGCTACAGTCTGGTCACGTCTCTCTGAGCGATTGTAGCCATGTTTCCTAATTTTGACCTCCTCTCCTACATCGGGGAGGTGAATCTCCTCTCTCTTCTCTCTAATTTACTTTCTAAAAAACTATATCATGCTATCTAACTTCTGTACAATTCTTTGCATCTTTCAAGAGTCACTGGATTGCGCACCACAACACCGGTGGGTCTGATCTAACATTTTAAAGTCCCCTACCAGGATTCTCAACCTAACATTTTTAGTGGTCCCACTGAGATTCTGGCATCTAACGTACATATTGTATCCACTTGTGAGGAAAGTGACTCCATT
>NW_007105704.1:0-641 GCF_000164805.1 Carlito syrichta
GGGCTGTGGCTCAAGAGGACGCTAACAGGCCTGTCTGACACCCGCCCATCAACTTGGAAAAAAAGGTGCCATCAAACTCTCCTCCCTGTGGTGCACGTTCAGTTCGTTTCTCCCTGAGCTCAACAAAGTTCCAGACACTTGGAAGGCTGAGCTGGAAGAGTGGCCCGAGCCCAGGAGTTGGAGGCTGCAGTGTCTGTGACCGTCTACTCTGTGCGACAGAGTTAGACTCTGACTCTAACAATCAAGCCACAAAATAAAATTTTAAAAAACATTGAAAAATGGAACTTGAATAATGTTGGAAAAATCATGAAGAAAGAGGCATTGCGCATGTTTATACTGTTAGAAGTGTGAGTTAGGCTTTACAATTGTGAAACACTGTGGGGTTAGCTGTTCATGTGCTAACAGCCTACAGTATAGAAACTGCAATCTTAGGAATACATTTGAGAGAAATCATCCCCTATGTAAAGAAAAGAGATGGACTATAATAGTTATGACATCATAGTTTCAGAGCTACGTTCTCAAAACCGTACAAATGTTCATCCACGAGTTTCAAAAACATATTTGAGAGTCATCAGAAAATGACGAAATATGAATAACGTACATTCACATGGTTGCATGTAGGAAACCAAATTTTTCTCAAA
>NW_007105705.1:0-687 GCF_000164805.1 Carlito syrichta
ACAGTGTAGGTGAGAAGGTCAACAACAGACGTGATCTAAACTAACAGTTACAATGATAAAATCATAAGTCAAAATAAGTGAAAGGGAGAAGTGCAAGAGGGAAAACAGATATACATACCAACTATCAGGTGAGAGAGAGACACACGGCTGGGAAGAAGTGAAAAAAGACAGGTAAGAAAGATTCCCTAAAGAATACTGATAGCTAAACAGAGACAGGCCAAAAAAATCGAGAAACAGTATAAGTCAGAAGGTAAACACCAAACGTAATCTAGACCAACAGTTTCAATGATAAAATCATAGGTCAAAATAAGCCATCAAACTAGAGTCACTTCTGTGATCTCCGATTCCAGCCTCTGCCTTTTGTTTTTCGTTGCAGCATAGGGGTGGGGCTTTGTCTCCTGTTTCACACTGTTGCCTTACGAGCTGAGGTAGTTTGTTGCTATGTGGGCGGGGCAATGGAAGTCTGCCTGGAGAATGGCAAGGCAGTTTAACCAAGTCTGTTTTTCTCTGCTTGTCTGGGTCCTCTGGGTTGGGGTCTGACGCTGTGTGCCTCAGCCAGAGTGGACCCGGAGTTCCCTAGCTCCGCAGCTCCAAGAGGCAGGCTGTAAATGATGAGAGTGGCACTGGGTCCCTACAGAGTATTCAGCCAGTAATGGAACCGGTGTCTCTGAGGGGCGGGCGCTCAGA
>NW_007105706.1:0-695 GCF_000164805.1 Carlito syrichta
GGGTGAGTTCAAGTATAACTCTCCTCACCACATCTTGAATCACACTTTATTTGTTATTAATCATTTAAATTTGGACCTTTCAGGCTATTCAGCTATGACCTAGACATTGAGATCCAGAAGAAAGTATAAAACCTCTGATAAAATGAAGTCTTCTTACAGGAAAAGGGGAGAGCCTGCTTTATTTCGTGCTCAAGTCAAACATGTTACTAATCATAATTTTTCTTATAAAGGACATTCCAACTCCCTCCCTATTTGTTTTTATAATAATTCTACTTTTAATAATTATCAGACTTCTTGCTTAATGTCTACCTTTAAGTCTCTGAAGTACAGAAAGCCCTTATCAGGACAGTATCAAGAACGGTTGGCGACTGGAGATGTTAATGCCTGGAGGAACTGCCCCTAGCCATGCGACTAGAGCTTCATCGCCTCTCAGCATATCTGCTTGCCCCTTCAATGATTACGGAAAAGGACTGGTCACTCATACGGCGAGATGCTGGCTTCCCAAAATGGAGAGACTGTGCTTATAACTCTAAGGTGGACTATCCTGTACCCGGTGAAAAATTATATATTAGTGACTGGGGTTTTAATGGCTCTACGCTTGCCACAACTAGAAAGCACCCGTATGGATGGGCTACATCCATGTTTCAAACTTCTCTGTCCTCTAATCATTCATTACAGACTCAGTTTTATTGATT
>NW_007105707.1:0-716 GCF_000164805.1 Carlito syrichta
AGAGTTTCAGTGTGCATTCTTAGTTGGAGGCTACTCTCACAGGCATATAGAAATCTGCTCAAGTTGTGCTGGTGAGCGAATGACATAATACTCATCCTCTGTATTCACAGGACAGAACAGACCTGCTGGTGGTGGCTCTGAGTCCGATCTCACTCACAGTGCTGGTGGATGTGAACACTGCACACAAAGGAGCTGGGCACACAGCATGATTGTTTTGGAGGAATAAGAGAGGCTTCACATCCCTTTTGACTGTTGAATGTAAACGAAGTACCTACTGCTCAAGTGAATCATATGAACTGAATGAGACTTGTTACATAATTAGCATTTGAGGAAACCAAAGGAAAATCCTCGTGGGCTGGCGACTTGTGATGTCAAATGTAAGCATGCTCGTTTGGGGGACTGGGAATTGGAAATGATGAAATCCGAATGCCTTGTAAACCCAGATATATTATACACAGATAATCTTTTAATCGAGCTTTTGAAAGTGATACTTTCTAAGGGATGACTGAAATGTTTGTCCCGGCCAACTGGGACCTGTCTGCTTCCATGAACGGGATGGAGCCATCTGCATGGGCCATGTCAATTTGATGGCTCTGGTGTGTGCAGCAGCTCACCCTCTGCCAAGGGCCACCAGCCCCTTAATAAACACCCAGCACCAGCCATGAGGGCTGAGCCAGGAACTGACGTCGGAGAGTGTCATCTGAGACAGGGAGACC
>NW_007105708.1:0-665 GCF_000164805.1 Carlito syrichta
GCACAAAGCTATTGAAACTGTTAGATTTATTTTCAGGAGCCACTGAGACCAAACAAAAATTGTAAGAAATAAAAAAAAAATACAAGGGAACTCAGGGTCAAATTAATCCACTAGACGATTATCTTTTCTTTCTTTGAGTTGGAGTCTCACTCTGTCACCCAGACTGGAGTGCAGTGGCCACTCCCGGCCACTGCAGCCTCGACCTGCTGGGCTCCGGTGATCCTTCCGCCTCAGCCTTCCAAGTAGCCAGAATTGCAGGCATACGCTACCACGCCTGGCTGATTTTTTGATTTATTGTAGAGATGAGGTCTCGCTGCCCAGGCGGGTCTCGAACCCGCGGGCTCAGGCAACCCACTCACCTCAGCCTCCCAAAGGTGGACGATTATCTTAAAAGCAACATTCCCTGTAGAACAAAGTAATGAAACTATCTAAACACCCTTCTAGAAGTAACATTTGGATATGTCAAAAAAGAACCTAGAATAAATATATAAATAACAGTATGTTCTGTGCTAAGCCTGTAACAAAGAGGTTCCTTAGTGCCATAACACAAAGTACTGTCAGATCTCCATTTTTTACAAAGAAGCATGATGGTCTTTCACAATGGTTCAGACTGTATTTATAGTAACAGTGTAAAGACTTGAGATGAAAGACTTTAACAGTCAAAG
>NW_007105709.1:0-741 GCF_000164805.1 Carlito syrichta
TCATATAGGGAGGAAGGAGGGAGCTGAAGAGCATCGTTGGCAAGGGAGCTTCCAATCAGTATGGTTTGGTGTCATTCAAGAGTGAGATTTTAGATGCTCACAGAAAGGTGGGAGTGTGATCAGGCAGGCAATACTTGACTCCGTCAGAAACATAAACTGTAAAAAGTCAATGAGACCGACTAAAAGACCCTCTGAGCTACACAAATAAGGACTTCTTCCCAATGTTCTACAACTCAATACAACAGCTTGGATTATTAAGAAATAGCCACGTTGGCCGGGTTCAGTGGCTCATGCTTAAAATCCCAGGGTTATTTGAGCACAGGAGTTTGGGACCAGCCTGAACAACAGAGGTAGACCTCATCTCTACAAAAATTTAAAAAATTAGGCAGACATGGTGGCTCATGCTTGTAGTCTGAGCAACAGGGTAAGATCTCGTCTCTACAAAAAATTAAGAAAATTAGTCAGGCATGGTGGCTCATGCTTGTAGTCTCAGATACTTGGGAGGTTGAGGCCAAAGGATTGTTTGAGCCCAAAAGGTTGAGGCTGCAGTAAGCCATGCTTGTGCCACTGCACTAGAGCCTGGGCAAAAGAGTGAAACCCTTACTCAAAAAAAAAATAAAGAAAGAAAAAGAAATAGCCACCCTGAGAGAAAGAGGGGAGTCTTGAAGGCCAGAAGAGTAGTAGGTATGGGTGAAGATGGTGGCATCTCAGGCTGAAAATTGCATCGTGGAGAATTTTGAA
>NW_007105710.1:0-851 GCF_000164805.1 Carlito syrichta
CCTTTTACTTCCTCCTCATGGTTCTTCTTTATGAAGAGCAGCTCTTTCTTGAGGGCCTCGATCTCTGTCTCCAGTTGCAGCTGGGTGACATTGGTGTCATCAATGACCTTGTGGAGCCCATGGATGTCTCTCTCCACAGACTGGCGCATGGCCAGCTCTGTCTCATACTTGACTCTAAAGTCATCAGCAGCAAGACGGGCATTGTCAATCTGAACGATGCGGGCATTGTTCACAGAATTTGCAAAGATCTGACCCCTCAGGTCCTCGATGGTCTTGAAGTAATGTCCCCAGTCTCTGACCTGGGGTCCCTTCTTCTCCAGGTGTTCCCGGAGTTTGCTCTCCAGCCTCCAGTTCTCGGGCTCCAGACTCCTAACCCTCTCCAGGTAGGAGGCCAAGCAGTCATTCAGCTCTTGCATGATCTCCTTCTCACTCTGGATCCCACCCCAGACTCCCAGCCATCCCCGTGGTCAGGCCCCCGGACCCCCAGCTGCCCTGGAAACTGGTGGAGTGGGACACAGAGATCCGGGAGCCCGAGCCACCAGCGCCTGCATAGCCAATGGCCGAGCTGCCGGGGGGGCCAGAGGCTGGGTGGCGGGATGGAGCCCAGGGACCGGTAGTTGGAGGAGTAGGTGGTGGAAACAAGTGGTGAAGTCCATGGTGGCAGCAGAGGAGAGCCAGACGATAGAACTCACCTTCAGACTGTATTTCTATAATGTTTTTGTTCTCTTCAATTGTTATCTAAATCTTATTATTACATGATTCTATGTAGTTTTTTTTTTTTTGAGTGGGAGTCTCACTCTGTCGCCCAGACTGGAGTGCAGTGGCCGCTCCCGGCCACCGCAGCCTCGACC
>NW_007105711.1:0-766 GCF_000164805.1 Carlito syrichta
CGAACCCGTGGGCTCAGGCAATCTACTCGTTTTGGCTTCCCAAAGTGCTGATATTACAGACTGAGCCACTGAGCCCAGCCCATCTTAGGATTTTCAAAATAAAATGTGCATGCCCAAAATGAATGGAAATATGTAAACATCAAAGCCCTAGACAGTAAAAATATTTTCCTTTATATTTTGAAATACACCTCATATACCTTGGTTTAAGCATGCTGAATTTCTGTAAGAACTGAAAAAAGTAAAGTTTTTAGTAGGCCTTTAATAGAAAGTTAAGACATAAGCTTTATTGTATATGCTCACTTCTATTGTCAGTAAAAGTTATATATAGTAATCACATGTTCTTACTCATAAGCAGACCTTGAACAGCTGTTATAATATTATAAGAAAGGGATTAGCAATAATGGGAAACTGCCGGGGGTGCATACCTCATCAACAAGTGTACCTTCATAATGAACATTTGCATGCCTAACCTGGAATTTTACCCTAAATATTTAAAATTGAAAAACACCACAGTGTTATATATATTATATATAAGCATTTATCATTATTTATACTCAGCAGACATAATTTTAAATGAAAATTAAAATATTTTAGAAGCAACAGATCAAAAAATATATTTTCTGATATATTTTTTCTGTAGACTATAAAAAAGTAAGAGATTCTTTTACTTGGTATTTGTTTAGTGGCAAATCTCTATTAAAGCAAATAAATTTAATTACTCTTAAAAATAACACCAATATCTTGTCTGCTTCACAATTTTTATTCA
>NW_007105712.1:0-793 GCF_000164805.1 Carlito syrichta
GGACCACATGCCACGTGGTATCAGGATGTATGAAGATGCTGCCTCCTGGGATGAGTCCAGTCCAGTCCACCCCACAGGCCCCAGAGAAAGGGCACACCCACCCTTAGGAGAGTAGGGCGGGATAACCATGTTAAAGGCACATATATGAAGAGGATAAAAGTCTGTGATCCACAATTGAAAACACACAACCCCCCTGTTTCTTGCTATATCATAGACACATCACTTACTTTGTCTTCCACATTGCCTCTGAGCCTATGGTCACCAATCTCTGAAGGGCACTTGGCCTCCAGCTACTCAGAGGATAATGTGGGGAAGTTTGGCTGCCATTTCCATTGCACTGGATTGGCTTCAAGTCAACAGAGAGAATTTGAGGCAAAGGCACAGGGTGTGTTGGAGAAAGAAGAGGTAAATAAGCATCTGGTTCATCAAGGGCCGAGGACATGCAGTGCTTGAAGAGGCCCAGCCCTATGCACCTGACCAACAGTGCTATTATGGTTAATTGGAAGATGATGCCATCACAAAACTCCAGTAGTGTCAATGAGGCGTCCTCTCAATAGAAATCCAATCTGATGATATATTTTTGAGAGGTCCTACTCCTTAAGATTGTTTATCAGAGCTAAGAAATAAAATAAAATAGCAAAAAAGCAAAATGACCTGCACGTGAACCTCAACTTGGCCATTTGGTTGCTGCGTGCCTGTAGAGGAGAAGCTTAGCCTGAAGAATGTCTATCTTCTCATCTGCTAAACTGGCATCGTGCTGGATCCCTCCTACCATGGTTGGGGCTAATTAGAC
>NW_007105713.1:0-785 GCF_000164805.1 Carlito syrichta
CGCAGCCTATCTCATCCCCCTTGGCAAATCTCCTTCAGATGTAAGACCAGGACAACCCAACTATTCATGGTTTAGCATAATAATCTCCAGTAAACTTTTGATTCCTTGTCAAGGTCAAAGCCATGAGTTTGTGAATTGCAAATGTCTAACAAGTCTCTTGTGGGAAACCACCCCCACCCCAGAGAGTTCACCTAATCAGCTCTTTGTGACCCACCTTGGCAGCAATCATGTGACTAACCCATCCATCTGCCTGCTATCCATCACCTGGCATCAGTACCTGCATTTGTCTGCCCCTTTGTGATGTTGTGGAAGCAGACCACCACCCAATCACCTAATGATCTTTCCCCATCAAGGGGAATGGTTAAAAGGACTCAACCATGAGCAACCAGCAGCCATTGCCTTGCTAGACTCTGGGGTAGCCATGTGCTCTTTGAGCTATGACTGTTGCCATGTTTCCAGGCTTTGGTCTCCTCCCCCACCTTGGGGAGGTAAATCTTGTTTACTTACTTTTAAATAAACTTTTCTTTCTTAACCATTTTGTGTGTCACAATTCTTTGCAACTACTCGGATCTCTGGGATCCCAGTGAGTGCACTGCTGGCTTGCTGGCTCTGGAGGTGCTGCAGCCCTGTCTCCTGTGCCTCTCACCTCTCCATGCACCCTCACCCTATCGTACCCTAACAGTTTGGGATTGAAGATAAATTATTTTTTCTAGCAGACTTCCCTGAAGTGAGCACAGGCTTATGTCACTGCTCTAGGCATTTCAGGCTTGAATTCAAAATTAGAG
>NW_007105714.1:0-753 GCF_000164805.1 Carlito syrichta
TCTCAATAGGTATACTGCATCAAACAGAGAGTACTCTGAAGGTGATTGAAGTTTAAACATGTAAGAATAAATACACAATTTTTTATAAATAAATCCTGGGTTGTTTTTTGGTTTTGGCATCCTACCTCCTTTATATTCAAAGATAAAAATTAAATAATCTAATTACTAAAAAAATTAAGACCTTAGTTTTTTCTTATGATCTAGAACTTGGGTTTCAATATATTTTTACATTATATTTTAATATTTTTATTTTAGCCTGTAATAATGTCTACTATATCTTCTTAGTCACTCTTCTTTCTATAAACAAAATTAAAAATAAGCTATTTTCAATTACATTTGTATCCATCTGTTTACTCATTTGTCTTCTCCATAAGCACAAGCTCGTCAAGAAGGATCCTGTTCTATTATTTGTGTATCCCCATGAGCAAGTAAAATGGTAAACACAGAATTATGTTTGATGGACTATGGTTAAATAAAAAAATTAAAAGATCTTGTATAATTTAAGCATTGTATATTATTAGAAAGGCTAAAAAAATTAAAAGATCATGTATAATTTATGCATTGTATATTATTAGAAAGGCTAGCTATTTATCTCACTACAGGAACAGAAAAAATTCAGTAGTTATTATATTTCAAAAATATATTCTGGAAGGGTGAGGCAGGAGTGCTTGAGCCCAGTAGGTGGAGACTGTTGTGGCCGTGAGTGTGCAACTGCCCTCCAGTCTGGGCAACAGAAGTGAGACTCCAACATAA
>NW_007105715.1:0-769 GCF_000164805.1 Carlito syrichta
GCAAGAAGATAGACAGATTTTTTTTCAAAAAGAAATGTGTTTTGTAGTTTCTTTCCTTTTTTCTTTTTTTTTTGAGTTGGAGTCTCACTCTGTCACCCAGACTGGAGTGCAGTGGCCACTCCCGGCCACTGCAGCCTCGACATGCTGGGTTCTAGTGATCCTTCTGCCTCAGCCTTCCAAATAGCTGGAACTACAGGCGAGAGCTACCACGCCCGGCTAATTTTTTGATTATTGTAGAGATGAGGTCTCGCCAAGTTGCCTAGGCGGGTCTCGAACCCACGGGCTCAGGCAATTCACTCAACTCAGCCTCCCAAAGCGCGGGATTACAGGCTGAGCCACGGAGCCCGGCTATTGTTTCTTTTTATAATAAAACCCTGATATACTAGACTAGAGCTCATTGAGGGCAAAGCTTATGTTTTGCTCACAATTATATTTTTAGTGCCTAGGGTATTACTAGCTACATAAGAGAATGAATGAATAAATAACTGAATAAGTATATGAGCTATGTTTATTTGGGGCTATATTAAATCTTCTGATATTATTAGTTTCTGTCTAACATAGGATTTCTCTACACAAGCTTGCTTTGTTCATAAAATATTCAGTGATAATTTGGAGTTATCTTTGGAAAGAGGCACATTTCAACTAAAGTACACACAGCAATAATGGATACAAACTAAAAATTTATGCTCTTCTGAGTTGAATTGGCAGACTTGAATTACCTCTGTGAGTGCTTAGATGTTGTAAAGGGACCATGTTACACAAAGCCAAG
>NW_007105716.1:0-829 GCF_000164805.1 Carlito syrichta
CCCAGCTATTCAAATATTTCAAACAAAATCTACAAACTCAGCATTCTCAGAAATTCAATTCTTCTTGGGTAAAAAATCTGAATAATACAATAAAAAGAGAAGAATGGGTGCTAGTTTATAACTCAAGTTCTTATGTTTGAGATGTTTCTGTCATTGAGGTTTCTAACTTTGAGGTGTGTACAAATTAGAAGAAAGGCAGAGAAGAAAGCAGGTGTGCCTGAGATGTTGGTACAAATGCTATGACAAAAGATGCATAGCATATGATGAACAGAGAAGAGACATTTAGACCAGAGGGGCATGGTTGAGGGATGTCTTCACAGAACTGCTGGTTTGTATGCTGAGTTTGGAAAAGGAAAAAGAGTTAAGCAGCCAAAAATGAACACCAAGGTTAGCTCAGGCAGAGCAAACAGCTTGAGCAAAAAGTAGCAATGGGAGCAAGCAGGGTAGATTCAGAGAATTGCAATTAAGTCAATAAAACTCTAGTGTCATTAGAGAAGTGAGCACAATGACCAGTGAGACTGGGGACTTAATAAGTGCACAGGTCAGGTTAAGTTAAAATTAGAATGGGGAATCACAGAAGGATTTTATGGAGGGAAGCCCGCTAAGGCATTGGGGGTTGAGAAATATATTTATTCATGAAAACAGGAATTGAGAACAGGCTATGGGTGAGTCCTTTTTTTGTTGTTGACCTGTATCAACAGGATTCAAGAATTCATGCTCTCCTTAAATTGATCCTCTAATGTGTTTTGGTGTGTGTTATGCTAGATTTATTCCATTATTTATATGGTGAGTTTGCCCTGAGAATTCATCTGAAGTTTGACTAAAAATC
>NW_007105717.1:0-340 GCF_000164805.1 Carlito syrichta
TTCTACTGCACTCCAGTCTGGGCGACAGAGTGAGACTCCAACTCAAAAAAAATAAAAATAAAATAAAAGAATGTGGCCCAGCCCAAAGATCAAGCTGGGTCACTTCCAGGAACAGTGGATTATGATCTCTTAACAAGATGGCTATTCTAAAATCCTATGTATCTATCTTAATTTCTATAAAAGTTTCTAATTCCTAATCCTGATATATAAGGCTGATCATCAGCAATAAATCTTCTAAAATAGAACCCAAATACAAACTGTAATTGTACTAAAGCCAAAACACAATTAGTAGAAAGTGGGAACAATGAAATTTCTAAAGTTAGCTAAATTCTTATAAAAC
>NW_007105718.1:0-701 GCF_000164805.1 Carlito syrichta
CGTGTGCTGAGAGCAGTGGGGAAAGATAAGATGGGTGGGATGATCCTGGAATTAAAAGTTGGCAGGGAATTTGAATTGACATGAAAGAAAATAGAGTTATAGATTCTTATGAAAGGAGATCTAGGAAACACTCTGCATGTCTGAGAACATTTTCAGCAAATTCTTTCTTCCAGTGAATGCCCCTGAAAGAACACAGATGTACAGACAGAGCTCTATCCTGGGATTCCTTGCTGTTCTTCCACTCCCAAGAATGGAGTGCCTGGATTCATTGTTTGCTTTGCCATCTGCTCCTTCAGGATGCTTCCCATGACAGTGACAGCCTAGGTCAGGTGACCTTCTTGTGTGCCTGCACGATGTCCATGTTTCTCTTTGATGACTCTGATCTCACTGCATCATAACCATCTGTTTGCTCACCTGTATCTCCCTTTTAAACCTGGAGTTCCCCAAGAGCTTGGGTTGCCCATGATTGTCTGCTGTATATATTGCACTTAGTGCAGTATCCAATCTTTGGTTACCACTGATCATTATGTATTTGGTCAGTAAATGAATGAGACCTTGAGGAGATCTCTTAACCTCTCTGAATCCCTTTTTGGTGTTATGGTTAAATTAAGGATGGGCCGAAAACAAATGATCGTAACTGTGCCCCTGTAACAGCCCACCTGGTTTTTCATTTTACTTTGACGTCTATGTTGAGACAGTGG
>NW_007105719.1:0-858 GCF_000164805.1 Carlito syrichta
ACTGTCCTTTACCTTTCTACTTAGTGTTCTTTCCACAATGTTTTTTTTTTCTTAATAAACTGGGGATGCTTTTGTGTCCCTCATAATTTTCTAGGTGACAAAGGATGACGCATATATATTTACCAGCACAGTTTTATAGACTGAAGAGACAAACTAGTAGAATTGACTTTCTGGAGTAAACCATATCTTTCTTTAAAAAGTTAGAGTGATTTCTAGGATTTGGTACCTTTAAACTGTTGTTTAGAACCTAAGGAATGGTAGTTTTCATTCAATGCAATGATCCTTGAAATCTGGATGTATCCTTGAATAAAATTATAATAGACTTAAAATGTTTTGTTTTTTTATTTGATATGAAATTATTTATGGCAGTTCAAGATATATCTTTTTGAAATAAACAACCTTGTCTGAAAAATTGTCATACTATAATAATTTTTTTAAAACCTTTGTACATGAAAGACAGCAAAGAATATATCTATGACCTGGCAAATCCTCCTGGCCAACTTACTCTACATTTTGGGTGAATACGAAGAAGCATATTAAATTTGCCAAGTATTGTTAGCAGGCTATTTTCAGCATGGTAGTCACAATCAGTAACAGACTGGTCTGCCGCTTGGAAATACAACTAACTTTCTCAGTAGATTTGTCATGCCCGTGTCAGACCGTGAAGTTGATGATATTGATAGCTCATTTTAGTTTGGTAATTCATGGTAATTAAATTTATAGATCAAATTAGTTTGTGTTTTATTATACAGGCCATCTTCTCTTTTCATGAATGAATTCACAGCTCACCAGAAGATGGTCGAGTCTAAAGTAGACACTATAATAGAGATTCATGACTACTCATAAATTTTCTGCTCA
>NW_007105720.1:0-645 GCF_000164805.1 Carlito syrichta
TTACAAACAAACTCGATTCCCTGAGGTAACATGTGCAAATCATTTCCTCACCACCTGAAAGAGCTTAATGAAGACTTAGACAAAGTAGGAGATTCTTTGCTGTCATCACTTGGGTGAAGTCTGCTCCCTAATCCAGGAACAAGACCTACATTACATCAGAAAGCCCTTTGTGAGCCATGGTAGGTTAAACAGAGCCTTGGTGTACAGGGCAGACTTTAAAATCCACTGTCTCAACATAGACGTCAAAGTAAAATGAAAAACCAGGTGGGCTGTTACAGGGGCACAGTTACGATTCATTCTGTTTCGGCCCATCCTTAATTTAACCATAACACCAAAAAGGGATTCAGAGAGGTTAAGAGATCTCCTCAAGGTCTCATTCATTTACTGACCAAATACATAATGATCAGTGGTAACCAAAGATTGGATACTGCACTAAGTGCAATATATACAGCAGACAATCATGGGCAACCCAAGCTCTTGGGGAACTCCAGGTTTAAAAGGGAGATACAGGTGAGCAAACAGATGGTTATGATGCAGTGAGATCAGAGTCATCAAAGAGAAACATGGACATCGTGCAGGCACACAAGAAGGTCAGCTGACCTAGGCTGTCACTGTCATGGGAAGCATCCTGAAGGAGCAGATGGC
>NW_007105721.1:0-580 GCF_000164805.1 Carlito syrichta
CAGTGCTAGGATCTTGTTGAGAATTTTAACATCTATGTTCATCAAAGATATTGGCCTGTAGTTCTCCTTCTTTGTTGAATCTTTACCTGGCTTGGGTATCAATGTGATGTTGACCTCGTCAAATGATTTGGGGAGAGTTCCATCTTTTTCAATCGCCTGGAATACCTTCAGTAGGATTGGTATCAGCTCCTCCTTGAATGTCTTGTAGAATTCTGCTTGAAAGCCATCTGGACCAGGGCTTTTTTTTGTAGGAAGTTTTCTTATTATGTGGTCGATTTCCTTGATTGTTATTGGTCTATTTAGGGTCTCAATTTCTTCTTGTTCCAACCTAGGTAGGTTGTGTGATGTCAGAAAGTCCTCCATTTCCTTCTGGTTTTCAAGTTTGTTTCCATACAAGTGTACATAGTAGTCTCTAATGACCTTTTGTATTTCTTCAGGGTCAGATGTGACTTCATCTTTTGTGTTTCTGATTATGCTTATTTGGTTTTTTTCTCATTTTTTCTTGGTCAGTCTATCTAGGGGACCATCAATCTTGTTTACACTTTCGAGGAACCAGCTTTTTTGTTTCATTGAATTTTTT
>NW_007105722.1:0-820 GCF_000164805.1 Carlito syrichta
CCAGATGGGGGCAATAAAGAACTGATTGGACAATGTGAGGGACAGAAGAAGTCAATTTTCCACATTTATACCCATTTGCTGTTTTCTTAATTTTGAGATCACTTATTTTAGAAGGGTGCATTTTAACATTGGAGTTTTGCCATGTTATTTCACTTATTTGACTTTTATCATCATTTGATATTGCTTAATCAGTTCACTTATTTACATCTTTTCCATAAATCACATGTAAGTCTCTGAAGCTCAGAAAAGTGTGCCAAGCCCCTAGATACATGATTCCTAACCTCAACTGCACATGAGGTTGGGAAGCTTTAAAAAACCCCAGTGTCAGCCAGGCTCGGTGGCTCAGCCTGTAATCCCACGCCTTTGGGAGGCTGAGGTGAGTGGATCGCCTGAGCCTGCGGGTTAGTGACCTGCCTGAGCAGGTGAGAACTCATCTCTACAATAAAATCAAAAATAAGCCAGGCTCAGTGCCTCAGCCTGTAATCCTGCACCTTTGGGAGGTTGCGGTGAGTGGATTGCCTGAGCCCGCAGGTTTGAGTCCTGCCTGGGCAGCGAGATCTCATCTCTACAATAAATCAAAAAAAATCAGCCGGGTGTGGTAGCACATGCCTGTAATTTCAGCTACTCAAGGTTGAAGTGAAAGGATCAGCGGAGCCCAGCGGGTCGAGGATGCGGTTGCCGGGAGCAGCCACTGCACTCCAGTCTGGGTGACAGAGTGATACTCCAACTCCAACTCAAAAAAAAAAAAGAAACCCCAGTGTCAATCAGTTGTGGTGTATAATCCCAGCACTTTGGGAGGCCAAGGTGGGAGGATTGCCTG
>NW_007105723.1:0-793 GCF_000164805.1 Carlito syrichta
CTTTCACCCCCAGTGTTTCAAGGCTTTCATATTCATCAGCTGAGGTGACTGGAGAGGTCTTCCAAAGGGCCTTTTCCTGCTTTCTGGTTACTCATGAGTGACTCTGCACAGCGTGAGGCACGTTAGCTGCTCTGGTCATTCTGGGGTCGGGGGAAGTGCATAGCGTGGAAAGGGCAGGACGGGATTCTCTGAAGACAGCACTCAGCTCTCTCTTGCTAGAGATACAGGTTACAGGCATCTGTCCAAATCCTGTGTTTCCAGAGCAGAAAATCAAATGCCACATCTTGTGACTTACAAGTGGGATTGTTTTTTGTGAGTTGGAGTCTCACTCTGTCACTCAGGCAGGAGTTCTGTGACGGTCTCACAGACACCACGGCCTCGACCTCTGAGCTCAGGTGATCCTTCCACCTCAGCCTTCCGGGTAGCTGGAACCGTAGATGCACGGCACCACACCTGGCTGATTTTTTTGATTTATTGTAGGGATGAGGTCTTGCCAAGTTGCCCGGGCCAGTCTTGAACCCCTGGACTCAGGCGATCTTCTTGCCTCTGTCTCCCAAAGTTCTGGGGTGACGGGCATGAGCCACTGCACCCGGCCAATAAGTGGGAGTTACAGCAAGACATCGCAGAGGCAGGTAGAAGGTCATAGTGGATGTTGAAGACTCAAAAGCTGGAGGGTGCATAGGAATGAAAAGTTACCTACCAGGTAGAGTGCACACAGGTGTGCTGGAGGGTACACTTAAAGACCAGCCTTTTTTACACTAACAGAACGTATCCACGTGAGCAAAAATCATGT
>NW_007105724.1:0-476 GCF_000164805.1 Carlito syrichta
CCCAGCGCAGCCTCGACCTGCTGGGCTCCGGCTATCCTTCCGCCTCCCCCTTCCAAGTAACTGGAATTACAGGCGCGCGCTACCACACCCGGCTAATTTTTTTTTTTAAATCGTAGAGACGAGGTCTCACCAAGTTGCCCGGGCGGGTCTTGAACCTGCGGGCTCAGGTAATCCGCTCACCTCTGCCTCCCAAAGTGCTGGGATTACAGGCTCAGCCACCGAGCTTGGCCTGTTTCTTCATTTATTTAGTTCTTTGATATTTTTCACCAGAGTTCTGTAGTTTTCTTCATATAGATCTTATACACATTCTTAAAGACATAATCATATTACATTTTGAGGGTTGCTGATATAAATGCTATTGTATTTTTTGTTTGTTTGTTTTTTTTTGAGTTGGAGTCTCACTCTGTCACCCAGACTGGAGTGCAGTGGCCGCTTCCGGCCACCGCAGCCTCGACCTGCTGGGCTCCGGCGATCCT
>NW_007105725.1:0-680 GCF_000164805.1 Carlito syrichta
CAGCAGGAAATGGAGGACTTTCTGACATCACACAACCTACTTAGGTTGGAACCAGAAGAAATTGAGACCCTAAATAGACCAATAACAATCAAGGAAATCGACTACATAATAAGAAAACTACCCACAAAAAAAAAAAAAAGCCCTGGTCCAGATGGCTTTCCAGCAGAATTCTACAAGACATTTAAGGAGGAGGTGATACCAATCCTATTGAAGGTATTGTAGGTGATTGAAAAAGATGGAACTCTCCCCAAATCATTTTATGAAGCTAACATCACATTGATACCCAAGCCAGGTAAAATCCAACAAAGAAAGAGAAATAAAGGCCAATATCTTTGATGAACATAGATGCTAAAATCCTCAACAAGATCCTAGCAAACCGGATTCAACAATACATCTCAAAAATCATCCATCATGAACAAGTAGGCTTCATTCTTGGGATGCAAGGGTGGTTCAACATTCGTAAATCCATAAATGTAATTAAATACATCAACAGATGTCAAAACAAAAACCACATGATTATATCATTAGATGCAGAAAAAGTTTTTGATAAAATCCAGCACCCCTTCTTGATAAAAACCCTCGAACATTTAGGCATATGGGGAACATACCTCAAAATAGTAAAAGCCATCTATGAGAAACCCACAGCCAGCATACTCCTAAATGGACAAAAATTGGAACCA
>NW_007105726.1:0-842 GCF_000164805.1 Carlito syrichta
TCTTCTAATCAGTCACAGTGCTTCTACTCCATCCCTTCTTACACTAAATATAGTGATTTTTTTTGAAAGCAGGATTTATTGAGAGGACAGAAATGCTCCACAGTGGGAAGGGGACCCAAGGGCGTTGCTTAAGAAGTTTTGTAAGAAAATGAATTAAGATCATATCACTCCCTTGCTCAAGGAATTCCCACACTACTTAGAGAAATTTTCAACTCACCATGGCTTTCAAGGCTCCATATGACTGGACCACTGTTCTGCCTCTTTGAATCCATCTCCTATCACTTTTTGCCATCACTCTGTTCCAGACACCTGGAATTCTTGTTGTGGCTTGAACATGTCAAGATGTCTCTTTCTCTCATAGTTCACACACTTGCTCACTATCAAGACTTTATGCACTCCTCCCTTTATTTATGTCATTCAGCTATAAAACAATAGCATTCTCTAGAGTTCCCATTGTAACCCAAGCTCTGGTTTTATTTTTCACCATAATAATTACCACTAACCAGAAGAAGAGAATATATTTGTTGGTTTCTTCTGTATCCCTCCACTACAATGCAAAAAGTAGGAGCAAGGATCATATGTGTTGCCAGTGCCTAGAATAGTGTCTGGTGCTTGATAAGGACTCAAATGCTGGCTGAATAAGCAGTTGAAAAACAGGTTGTATATCTATATATATCTTGTGGTTACAAGTTACCTCTTTATCATTCTTGCATCATGTCTCTCACTATTTTACTAAACAAGCCATATTTGTCAAGCTCTACTTCAATCACTTTTTGTAACAAAAAATGGTATTAAAAATATTCCCAAACAAGTAATACATGCATATAAAATATTTTATGTTT
>NW_007105727.1:0-501 GCF_000164805.1 Carlito syrichta
TCAATCCCTTTCTGTTTCAATCTTGGGAGGTTGTGCATTACTAAGAATTTCTCCATTTTATCTAGCTTTTCTAACTTACATACTGGCTTTCTTGCATTTTCTAATAATCTCTTACATGTCTTCAGGGTTGGTTGAAGCATTGCCTTGTTGCTTCTCTTTATTCACATTTTCTGTCTTTTTGCATCTATGTTTGCTTGTTTGTTAATCTGGCCAGGGGTCTGTTGATCTTATTTATTTCTTCAAATAAGAAACTTTTCATCTTGATGATATTTTTAGTCTTCATTTTATTCAGCAGTGACCCTCTTTTGAAAATTTCTACAGTACTGATAACGGGATCAGATAGCTCTTGTCTTTCCAGCTCCCTTAGGTGTAACATTTGACTATTTACTTGATATCTTTCTATTTTCTTGATAGGTGCCTACAGTGCTATAGAATTCCCTCTGATCACTGATTTCATGATATTCTAGAAGTTTGAGTATGCTGTATCTTCATTTTCATTTG
>NW_007105728.1:0-727 GCF_000164805.1 Carlito syrichta
CCTTAGAGGAAACATAGTTGTCTGAGTTCTCATAATGAAAAGAATAGCTTAATGGTCTTGCTTAAGGCCTAGAGAAGAGGAAGAAGACATTTTGGTTTTCTTGTCCTTTAAGAATAGGATTGTACCAGAGGAGCCATGTTAGTGATGTTACATATTTTTGTTTGTTTTTTGAGTTGGAGTCTCACTCTGTCGCCCAGACTGGAGTGCAGTGGCGGCTCCCGGCCACCTCAGCCTCGACCTGCTGTGCTCCAGCGATCCTTCCACCTCAGCCTTCCAAGTACCTGGAACTACAGGCGCGCGCTACCACGCCTGGCTCATTTTGATTTATTGTAGAGATGAGGTTTCACCAAGTTGCCCAGACGGGTCTCGAACCCGCGGGCTCAGGCAATCCATTCACCTCATTCTCCCAAAGGCACGGGATTACAGGCTGAGCCACCGAGCCTGGCTTGTGTTACATATTTTTTAGGGAAGCATGTACAATTCAGGCATGTGGTTAAGTTCTTGGAAATTCCTTGCAGCACCCTAAAGTGTTTACACAAACACTGTTAAAATCTGTTGGTACTATACAAGATTCCCAGATTTTTTTATAAAAACAGTTGATTAAAAATAACAAAAGTAAATTTCTGTTAAACATGAGACATATGAACGATTTCACATTGTGAATTCCATTATAATGGACTATGTGCAGTGTATCAAGATTCAAAATAAATTTATCCCGTATATCTTT
>NW_007105729.1:0-812 GCF_000164805.1 Carlito syrichta
CCTCTACATAAATTAAAAAATAATGTTGCAGGCCGGACTCGGTGGCTCAGCCTGTCATCACAGCACATTAGGAGGCCGAGGCGAGTGGATTGCCTGAGCCCGTGAGACCAAGACCAGCCCAGGCAACTTGGTGAGATCTCATCTCTACAATAATCAAAAAATTAACCAGGCATGTAGCGCATGCCTGTAGTTTCAGCTACTTGAAAGACTGAGGCAGTCGATACTGGGGTGACTGTGAGCATGCCACTGCACTCCAGCCTGGGCGACTGAGTGAGACTTCGACTAAATAACAATAATAATAATGTTGCAACATTTGAACCTTTGTCACATCCAGGAAGAGATCTGTTTATCTCTGACCGCTGCAACTTCTCTTGGTCCTGCTCCTCCTCTTCATCAGGCACCATTGCCAAGGTCAAAGCACCAGATGCTTCTGGAAAACCTGTAAACAATGGTCTGATTCACCATTCACCATTCACACTCCTATAAGGATAAGTCATCCATGCAATTCTTCCATATAAATAAATAATATAATCTCATTTTCAGACCAATATCAAAAAGGAACAAAAAGCCTATAATATACTCTGCAGTTTAATTTCTAGATTGTGACAGAGTCTGAAATGATACGACAGTGAAGGGATAGAAAATATGGTGGAAAATAAGGGGGGACAGCTTAAAATATTTTTTACATGCATTCATAGGGGATATTCATATACTGATTTATGGGTTACGAATCATTTTTAGCTAATCACATTTGACACCCTTATAATTCAGTGTAAAACATAAAACATAATATTCACATTTGAAAGATGAAG
>NW_007105730.1:0-402 GCF_000164805.1 Carlito syrichta
GATCTACAGCAGATTTATCCACAGAAACCCTTCAGGCTAGGAGAGCCTGGAGCCCTATCTTCAAAGTTCTAAAAGAGAAACAATTTCAACCAAGAATAACCTACCCAGCCAAACTAAGCTTCATTAGTGAGGGAGAATTGAAATCTTTTCCAGACATCCAATCCCTAAGAACCTGCACTGCCACCAGACCACCTCTACAAGAAACACTTAAGAAAGTACTGAACACAGGTTCAAACAGAAGGAAAATAAGTCTCATCTTGAACATGTAAAACCATAAATGTAATTAAATACATCAATAGATGTCAAAACAAAAACCACATGATCATATCATTAGATGCAGAAAAAGCCTTTGATAAAATCCAGCACCCCTTTTTGATAAAAACCCTTGAACATCTAGTCATA
>NW_007105731.1:0-734 GCF_000164805.1 Carlito syrichta
CACACTGAACAGCTGGAATAGGCTCTGGCCACCAACAACCCTGAACTAGAATAATTGGATAAATAGTTGTATTGCCTGATTGTAGTAATGTTTCTTAAATGTATGTACAGCTCACATTTATTTCAATGTTTAATAAAGTGTGTTGGTGTTTATTGAAAAGTCTAGTGATATTTTGTGTCCAAAAATATGCTGTGGGAACCTAATGCTTGTTTATATCAATTAACCTGTGATAAAATTGGTTTTGCTTTAATACATTGTTTGCTTAAAGGCACAGTTTCCAAGAAGCTATCAATAATGTTAAGTGAGATCATGTGATTTCCAGAACCATCTTCAGTCATTACCTTAGGGATCAAAAAATTTCCCCTGAATTCCTGGACAAGACAGCTAAGAAGCTATTAAAAGCAACAGGTCTTTAAAACCTGAGTAAGTTAAATTGCCAGTAGATGGTATTTCTACCAATTTTGAAAAGTTTTGCTAATGGGCTGATTGTCATAAATAGCTGAAACTATGGGACAGATTCAAAGTTGTATCTGTAGATTTCTGGCTGTGTTTGTATGAATAGCACAGGCCTCCTCCCTCAATTTAGATGCTTTCTCAATTTAACATCAGAAACATTTCCCACTTATTTATCCTACTGTACACTGGAGTCTGAGGGAGATTTTGGAAGGTTGCATTTCCTCATATCTCCAAAATGGCACACTTTGCACTTGTTTTTTTTTATTCCAACACTTCCT
>NW_007105732.1:0-749 GCF_000164805.1 Carlito syrichta
GGGGTTACAACCGCTGTAGCCTCCGGCGGAGCGGGGATAGGGGTCGCTGTTAATACCTATAATAAGTTGTCTCGTCAGTTAATTGATGATGTTCAAACTCTCTCTGGAACTATTAATGATCTACAAGATCAAATTGATTCTTTAGCTGAGGTAGTTCTACAAAATCGCAGAGGATTAGACCTATTAACTGCAGAACAGGGAGGAATCTGTTTAGCTTTACAGGAACGATGCTGTTTCTACGCCAACAAGTCTGGCATCGTCCGAGACAAAATCAAGAAATTACAAGAAGACCTCATCAAGTGAAGAAAAGAATTGTTCGAGAACCCGCTTTGGACCGGACTTAATGGACTCCCCCCTTACCTTCTCCCTGTCTTGGGCCCCCTCTTTTGCCTCCTTTTGCTCATAACCTTCGGTCCCTGGGTGTTTCGCCATTTTACTAATCTTATCAAAAGACAAATTGATGCTGTCCTCTCTAAACCTATCCAAATCCATTACCAACGGCTGGCATTGGCAGAAGGCACGGAAAAGGACTACTACGGCTCCCTCCCTACGGGGACGACATGATAACCAGAGGCATGTCTACCCTCTCCCTTTAAGGGGAACAGGGTATGAGCACCGGGATGAGTGTAGAACAATGTATTGCAAGGGAATGTCTCAAAAACTTCGACCTCCTCTGGGTATCCCTGTGAGCACGCCTGGCTTGCATAGAGGTTGGTATCTAATTTTCTAATTTTCTCAAAAATCAATTC
>NW_007105733.1:0-804 GCF_000164805.1 Carlito syrichta
AAATACACTGTGGAACATAATTGTGTTTATTCTATAGCAGTTCCCAATTGCTTGGTAAGTAAGAGTCATATTCTCAGGTATTATTCATTCCAGAGATGCGTTATTTTTTACCACATGCTATTTGATATATTTTTATTTAAAAAAAGGACATTTTGTTCAATTCTTTTTAGTTGGTAGCTTTGTAGTAATAAAATTTTGAGGCCAGCCAGGCTTGGTGGCTCAGCCTGTAATCCCATGCCTTTGGGAGGCTGAGGTGAGTGGATTGCCTGAGCCCACAGGCTCGAGACCCGCCTGGGCAGGTGAGACCTCATCACTACAATAAATCAAAAATATTAGCCGGGTGTGGTAGTGCATGCCTGTAGTTCCAGCTATGTGGAAGGCTGAGGCAGAAGGTTCACCGGAGACCAGGAGGTCGAGGATGCAGTGGCTGGGAGTGGCCACTGCACTCCAATCTGGGCAACAGTGAGACTTCAACTCAAATAAAAAAAAAATTGAGGCCATTTTACTCAATCTGAAGTTACAGTAGGTTCACAGGTGAACAATATAAATATGAAAACGGATTGTTTTTAATTTTAAGAAATAAGTATATCTTCTGAGGATGATCATTCTTCTCAAGTGCATACAGGAAAAAAAAAGTATATCCAGTAACCTTGCAAATTCCCTTATTTTGGAATTATGTAAAATGGGATATTAACAAAGCACAAAACAAAGTCTGCTCTGTAAAACATGTATAAAGTAAAATATTGCACTATTAAAATAATAGTAGTTTGCAAAATAATTATATTAGTTTTATAGTTTAGTTTT
>NW_007105734.1:0-777 GCF_000164805.1 Carlito syrichta
TTCATTATTATATTTTGATGTACAGCATGATTATTTTATTCTTTTTTTCATATTTCAATAAACATGATTTCTCAGGAAATTCTAACAAACTTTTTTCCATCAAAGTCTCAAATCTATCTAATGATCTGTAGTGTACTTTGTTATTTAGTGGCCATAATCACATCTAATTTTTCATGTCCTAACTATTAGAAATATAGGAACACAGAGCTTTGGTTGATAAATGAAAATTTTTTTTAAAAAGTTCATTTCAAGAAGACCTTTTAATTATTCTCCATTAAGAGTTTTGAATTTGGCTGGGCTCGATGGCTCAGCCTGTCATCCCAGCACTTTGGGAGGCCGAGGAGATTGAATTGCCTGAACCCGCGGGTTTGAGACCAGCCTGGGCAACTTGGTGAGACCTCATCTCACAATCAATCAAAAAATAGCCAGATGTGGTAGCACGCGCCAGTAGTTCCGGCTACTTGGGAGGCTGAGGTGGAAGGATCGCTGGAGCCCAGCAGCTTGACTCTGGGGTGGCTGTGAGAGTGCCACTGTGCTCCAGCCTAGGCAACTCAGTGAGACTCCAACTCAAAAAAAAAAGTTTTGAATTTATTGTCAAAATGGTTTGTAGAATAAGTTAGAAGATTAAAAACCATTTTGGCCAAAGAGGTTTCATTAGCATGGAGTAAGTGTTTGCAAATAAATTATTTATTGACGTTAATTTCATATTTCTGAAATAGTTGTAGCTTTTGTTTTTTGTTTTTTGTTTTGAATGGAGTCTCAGTCTGTCGCCCAGAT
>NW_007105735.1:0-855 GCF_000164805.1 Carlito syrichta
GGTAAAGCTTTAAATGCTAAATACTTTGCAGGACTTAATAAGGCATGGAAACTGGCCATTCCCACTGATTAAGCCACCTTGTAAGCACGGTACTTCACTAAGGGACAGGTCAAGTACTAGACACTCTGTGGAGCATACAGTGAGACATAATCACTCTCATTTGATTGTCCACATCTTACAACTAAGGTTACTGTTTAATAATTCATGAGTATTTTTGACAATTTTGCCTGTTCATAATTCGGAATAAGTAGAAACAGATCATTTTACATCTACGTGGTCTGTTCACTCTAAAAAGTTTTGTACCAGGTCATTTTTGTAGACATCATTGGAAAGTCGTGGAACAACAACAAAAAAAACAAAATCAAAAACAAGGAACTTCAAGAAAGCCTGAGAATACTCAGCCTGGAAAAAGCCATCAGCATCCTAGAAATTCCTAGCATTGCTGTTTACTGTTTATTTAGTTATTTGTTTGTTTTAGAATTCTCTTTTGAGGAATAAATTACAAGCATTCAAAACAAATTCTGGATTTTCAAAAAACGTGACCAAGAGAGTGTGTACTGGTCTGGTCCCTCAGACACCCCAATGGGACAGATTTTAAGTGATTGGAAAAAATTAAAATTATGTGGTTTAAAATTTAAAAATAATAATAAGTACATTATTAAAAATCAAATTTAAACTCACTACAAGTTAGCAGATAAAATTTGAAAAGGAGCAAAACTATCTGGCAATTAAATTCACCTTGTAGACCTAAAAATAATAACAATAATAAAATAAAATAATCAAAAGTTCTGTATGCAGAGACATTTTAAAATTTATTTCACTACTTTACAAACAAATTATATCCTATAAAATATT
>NW_007105736.1:0-806 GCF_000164805.1 Carlito syrichta
GTTGAGTTATTGATAATGGCCATTCTGACCGGAGTTAGGGGTTATCTCAGTGAAGTTTTAATTTGCATCTCTTTGATGACTAGTGAGGGTTAAACATTTCTTCCTCTGAGGCAGCAATAATGCTTTTCAAACATGCTTTGAAAATATGTTTTAGTATTGACCTAAACTATACATTTGGCAGCCTGCATTTGGCTTTTGGCCCTCTGTTGGGAGCCAGCCTTGGAGGTCCACATGATTGACAGGGTCCCGGTGGGCCGAAGACCCCGGGCCACAGGGCGAGCCCGGGAAGCTGAGGCCCTTCTGTCTTCCACCTTTGCTGTTTGATATGGCTGAAGAAATTCTGTGCAGTCGTGGAAGAAGAAAATGGCATGTTTATGCGAAGTACTCACTCACACCTAACCTGAGAATGTCATGGTTCATTTTCCCATTTTCCCACTATGCCGCTTGGCCTTTTCTAACATATGCAAGGGTTAAACTCTGAAGCACATCAAGAATGCTTTCTTTCACTTGGTTATAAGTTACTAGATATTGCTTGAGTAAAAAATGATATAAGTATATTCACTCCTTATTTGATTTAGAATTATGCAGCTCAGTGGTCAGACATAAGGTTTATTAGAAGCACAAGTTTATGGTAAGTTCATTATGAGCTCATTATAAGTTCTAACACTTATCTAGGAGTTATGTAGGTGATTTATAACACTGTCTTCACAGACTTAGGATAAAGATTAATCGTTAAGCTTTTTACTTAATTCTATAGTTAAATTTTAAGTAAACATTTATAGAGCAGGTTTTCACTGAATCATAAT
>NW_007105737.1:0-336 GCF_000164805.1 Carlito syrichta
GTGATTTGCTAGCTGACTTGACTAGCTAACTGAAGAGATAGCTGGCTATCTAGCTGACATAACTAACTAGCTATCTGGCTACCGGCTAACTGACTTAACTATCTAGCTGACGAGCTAGCTATCTAGCTAGCTGACTTAATTAGCTAACTGACTAGCAACTTGACTAGATAGCTGTCTTAACTAGTGAGCTGGATTCTTAGCTGACTTGCTAGCTGACTTATCTAGCTGGCTGGCTATCTAGCTGACGTATCTAGCTGAGTAGATTTTTGGCTGTCTAGCTGGCTAGCCAGCTGACTTAACTAGCTAGCTACCTGGTTGACTAGACGGCCAGCCAGA
>NW_007105738.1:0-839 GCF_000164805.1 Carlito syrichta
GGCATGCAATGCCTGTGCTTCTTGGGTTTGCTTAGCGTAAGTAGAAAGGAATGGTGGTATCATTTACCTGTGTATTCAGGAATGCAATGATTATTAACAGGTTGCCATTTTCAAACAGTATTTACACATCTTTTTTCCCCTTGTTTATTCTTTCTGCCCAGCGCGTCAGTTGCAGAAATTTCAGTCTTTCGCCTCCTCCTCTCCCCCTCAGTCTTCTGCAGTTGTAGTTGTTACTATGAACATTACAATTTAATATGGAGTCTGCTCCCAAGCCCGATGCATTTCATCAGTTTTATCTGCTTTTCTAAGGTTGTAGAGTCTCAGAGGATCCCACAATCACATGGAAGTATCTTCTGTCTTAATATTTGTAGATAAAAATAAGAATAAAAATCAAAACCACAACTCATGCCTAACTGGATCTTTGACTTTAGTCCTTTTGACTTTCATCTCAAGTTTTTACTCTGTTACTATAAGTAGAGTTGGAGTCATTGTGAAAGAACTTCATGCTTCTTTGTAAAAATTAGGTGTTTGACAGGACTTTGTTTTACTGCACTAAGGGATTCCTTTGTTACAGGGAACATACTGTTAAATATATATATATTTATTTATTTGTTGAGTTGGAGTCTCACTCTTTCCCAGACTGGAGTGCAGTAGCCACTCCCGGCCACCGCAGCCTCTACCTGCTGGGCTCCGGTGATCCTTCTGCCTCAGCCTTCCAAGTAGCTGGAATGACAGGTGCACACTACCACGCCCAGCTGTTTTTGGATTTATTGTAGAGATGAGGTCTTGCCAAGTTGCCCAGGTGGGTCTCAAAACTGCGGGCTCAGGCAATCCACTCA
>NW_007105739.1:0-772 GCF_000164805.1 Carlito syrichta
CAGAATAGACGCGCATAAATGTAATCGACTGATCTTTGATAAAGGAGCAAAGATAGTGTAAAGGAGCAGAAAATGGGGCTGGAAAACTGGACATCCATCTGCAGAAATTAAATAAATTTAGGCATAGGTTTTATAGCTGTCCCATAAAATAGCTCAAAATGGACCATCTAGTTAAACGTAAAAGAAAAAATTATGAAACTCCTAAAAGATAACATAGAAGAAAATCTAGATGACCTTGTATATGGCAATGACTTTGTAAAAACAACACCAAGACTGTAATCTATGAAGAAAATAATTGCCAAGCAAGACTTCATTAAAATTAAAGACTTTTGCTCATGAAAGTTACTGGTAAGAGAATGGAAAGATAAACCACAGACTGGGAAATAATATTTGAAAAGACACCTTTGATAAATGACTGCTACTCAAAAGATACAAATAACTCTTAAAATCAACAATAAAAAGTCAAACAACGCAATTAAAAATAGGCAAGAAACCTAAATGAACCTCATCAAAGAAGTAGCACAATTGGAAATAAGCATATAAAGTATATTCAACACATATAACTAAGGAATTGAACATTAAAACAATAATAAGAAATCATTTCTAGAAAATGGTCAAAATCTGAAACACTGTCAACACCAAATGTTGAGGAGGATGTGGGGCAATAGAAACTCTCACTCTTTGCTGCTGGGACTGAAAATGGTATAGCCACTGTGAAGACAGTCTAGCAATTTCTTACAAAACTAACATACTCTCACCATATGATCCAGCA
>NW_007105740.1:0-495 GCF_000164805.1 Carlito syrichta
AAATACAACAAAAGAAGAGTCTGTGAACTCACGGTTAAGGGTCCATGTCCAAGAGCGGCCTGACTCACGTTCCCTCGACGTGGTAGGGGGGCCCCAGCTCCGCCGCCTGCGGGGGGCCCAGCTCCGCCGCCAGCGGGGGGCCCAGCTCCGCGGCCAGCGGGGGGCCCAGCTCCGCGGTCGTCCCGGTCGCCGCGAGCCACACTCTGGGGTCCCGCAGCGCGGGAGTCCGAAGCACTCCGTGGGAGGCCGCGGCCCGGGAGGCGGAACCGCGTTGCGCCTCGGTGCTCGCAGGCAGGATTCTGAGGAAGGATCGCGTCAACCCAGCAGGTCACGCGGCCGGGACGCGACGCGCCGTCCTCACGCCAGGGCGCTGCAGCCCCGCAATGGCGAGGGACCCGGAGCCCCGCCCCCACACGAGAGAGATTGACAGCAGGTACCATTCATTGTGCAGAGTAGGTGTCTGACACCCCGCAACGACTCCCACGTAACGTTAAC
>NW_007105741.1:0-696 GCF_000164805.1 Carlito syrichta
GGCACAAGGCAGTAACCAACCCTGGACAGGACGGCATTCCATCTCAGGAAGCACTCTCACACACCCACATTCACTCAGACTGGACAATGTAGACACACCCATTCACCTAATGTGCACATCTTTGGGAAGTGGGAGGAGACCAGAGTATCCTGAGGAAACCCACACTGACATGGGGAGAGCATGCAAACTCCACATAGATGGTAGACGGTGGCCCTGGCCAGGAATTGAGTTTTTTCATCAATATTATAACAAAATAACATTGAATGAAATGACGTTATTCAAGGACTTGCTGTACATACCTAGGAATGCTATTGTTGATTGATACAGTAATTCTATTTTTAACTATTTGAGGCAATGTCAAACAATGTTACACATAAGCTGCACCATTTTATATTCCACCTACAATGTCTACGGGTTGGAATTTCTCTGTGTCCTTGCCAGTACTTGTTATTTTTAATTTTGGGTTGTAAATTTCTTAATGTGTATGAAGGGGTAACTCATAAAGTTTCAATGTGCATATTCATATAGTAATAATATTGATCATCTTTTCATGTGCCTTTTGGCAATTTGCATGTCTTCTTGGCAAAGTGTATATTCAAGTTCTTTCTACTTTTTTTTTTCTTTGAGTTGGAGTCTCACTCTGTCGCCCAGACTGGAGTGCAGTGGCCGCTCCCGGCCACCACAGCCTCGACCTGC
>NW_007105742.1:0-795 GCF_000164805.1 Carlito syrichta
CAGGGTTTTGAGTCTTCTACTCCCTATTACACTATTAGCCCTAAACTCAAAGAAGTTGATAGGTTTTGTCATTCTTTTTAACAAGGGGAACATTTTTTTTCACAGCATAAGAAGAAAGCTAACTGGAATTAACTTATACTTTATTTTTAAAAATCAGTGCATGCCTAGAGGCCAAATAGTAGAATTGTCAAACCATTAGAAATTTTCTAAATCAGAATGAAAACAAATACCAAGGGAAAATAAATATGCCCTTCTGAACTGTGTGTAATTGGGTTCAGAGAAAACTTTCTAATTTTATTTGCTTTCATTTTTATGCTACTTCACAATCACCCCAAGTTGCTAGGCAACAAAATTATTATGGAACTGGCTCAGAATTTGCTGTATAGTAATCAGTCTCCGTGACTGAAAACACAGAGAGAATGTCAATGAGGGAGAAAGGTTTTATTCTCCTGAATCTAGATAAAGCACATGAAAATTTGCTCCTGTCCACAGGAGATTCTTACCCCTTGTCAAAGGAGCAATAGGCAGCATTTATAAAAATATGATCTTTGTGCACGTTGCTAGGTTACTTCATTTTCAGTCTTTTTCTTTACAATGCAAAATCATTTAAAAAATACCAAGAGAGAGAAGCAATAAGGAGTACGGAAAATGGGAAGCTGATAGTGTCATTAAAGGCATTGACTATAGTAATAAATATATTAGATTACATGAGATAAAAGATATTTGAATACTAGCCAAGAAAGGGCTCCAGTCAGCCACAAACTACAGTGAGACACTGCCAGTTTTAAAATCTCC
>NW_007105743.1:0-729 GCF_000164805.1 Carlito syrichta
TCTGCTTTTCTATTGAATATGTAGGTAGCTTTCTGGGTATCTGCTTACAGTTTCATCAAATTTATCTTGTAATTCAAATATTTATTTGTTCTTACTACTCTCTCCTTTCCTTGTAGGACTTTTATTATTCATATGAAAGAAATTTAATACTTTTTCACAGTTGATTGTTTGTTACCCTCATAAAGTTTTATTTTGGTTCTCTTTTCTTTAAGTAGATCATACTGTTGCATCTTCAGAATCATGAGTGTTTCCTACTACAGTATTTTATTTTGTTATTTATTGATCACATCCAGAGAACTTCATTTCAGTTACTTTATTTTCATCACTAACATTTTCATAGTGTTTAAAAATTTATTTTATTTATATTATCATTTCTTTTGAATTCCTTTATTTTTTATGTACTTCTATAAACACAGCTGTCTTATAATTTTGTAATTGCTATGTTTTCTGAGTCCTTATATATTCACAGATTTTTGTTTATTATGGGTCACATTTTCTCTTCTTTTCATTCAGAAATCAGATATTCCATATTTTTAATGTTACTTTGAGAGCCTAGGTTCTAATATCTTTCTTTTAAGAATGTTCAGCTTTTTTTGGTAAACAATTAAGCTAATTACAAATTATTCTAATCCTTTTTAGCACTCTTTAAAAGTTTTTTATATGGGTGATCTTTGATGACCTTCTCTTTGCAAATAATTTATCCCTCAGACTTCTCCATTGAATGTCCTG
>NW_007105744.1:0-843 GCF_000164805.1 Carlito syrichta
GGTACCCTGAAGAGCCACCACACAAAACCCCTCCCTGCCCACTATGGCACACAGGAAACCCCACCCACATCCCTCTCCTGTTGCTGGTGGCCTTAAGAATGAGTGTCTTTGGCTTCTACATTTGGATTCCAGAGGTGTCCAGAGAGTGCAGGGAGGGCTCAAGCTAGGTTCGTGATAATGAACACCAGATGGCCAAGGAGTGGGGAAAGGGATGCTTTGCTTCCTCAGGAGGCTGTTGGACACTAGGGCCCTGTCAACAGGGAAGCAGGCCTCTGAGTAGGGGCTGCAATTTAGGTCCCACAGCCCCTCGCTAGGTCCTTGTCTTCTCCATCTGCCTGGGGCACGGACCCCATCTCCTCACCTTGGGTGCAGCCTTCTGTCATCACCAACAGGGGTACCAAGTCCTCTCTGCTCCTCATTATTCCAATCAGCATTTCCCAGATCATGGGGGTCCCAAGAAGGGATCGAGTATGAGGTGGTGTGTAGTACAAGTGGGGAGTCACTTCCTGCCCATCACCCCAGCAGGCTCCCCAGACACACCCCTATGGGCTGGTCCTCCTATGATGAGGACTCTTGCATGGGACCAGGGGGACCATGTGACCTGGGCCTGAGTAACTGAGATGGCTACACTAGAGGAAAGGGAGACTATAACTGAGAGGGGTCCACTGTCTCTCTACCTGGACGTTGGGTCTTTCTTGGGCTTTTGTATACATTTGAGTTTAACGTTATGTGAAAACCAGCTCTGGAGAGTGTATGTGTGTGCGGGGGTATGTATGCATGTGTGTGTGTCTTATGGACTGTGTGTGGGTGTTTTGTAGGTGAGTATCCTTGGGTTTTGAGCAT
>NW_007105745.1:0-828 GCF_000164805.1 Carlito syrichta
AAATGCTGTGCATGATGATACAGGGAACAATGACACAAAGTCATCCTATGATCACAAGAAACAGAGTGAAGTAAAGACTAATGACACCACTGGAAGGAAATCAGTGGGAAAATCCAAAATTTGTTTACTGAAAATAAGTAAAGAAGACTTATTCTCAGTGAAGTGCTCTAATGCTTTCAAATATATCTTCCATGTTATTTCCCATAATTTAAAAGAAGGCCAATCCTGTCAATCTTTCCCATTTTGCTTTCTTGCTGTTCTTCCCTATTTCTTCAGCCACAGTGGGTCGAAGCTCCCTTGTCAAGTGATTCGAGTCTCTGTCCTGATTAATTAACCGACTTAGGAGTTCAAACGTTGAATGAAGTTCTACTGCAGAATAGCATAGGATAATAATAGAGACACTTTTACTTGAATATGTTGTATCCTTTGTTCTTGTGCCAGCATTAGCTCCATTGCGCTCTTTGACACCAGTACACAGAAGAGGGTGTGCGATCTAGGAGATAAGCCTGATCCAGTGAAGGCTGCTCTTGAGAGCAGTGCCCAGGTAGGAGGGACCTGGAGCCATACCAGACTGACAGTCACCAAGGTGTGACAGAGCAATTTCCGAGGGAGGGCCATGACCAGAAAGGGAAGCAAGAGGCTGTTATGGAAGAATGTAACTTCTGATAACAGATCTCCAAGGTGACACAATATTGGAGTTTGTAGATCTCACACAAATATAACATTAGATTAAGAGCAATGGGCAAGACCTCATCTCTACAATAAATCAAAAAATTAGCCAGGTGTGTTAGCGTGTGCCTGTAGTTCCAGCTACTTGGAAGGCTGAGG
>NW_007105746.1:0-737 GCF_000164805.1 Carlito syrichta
TTCCTTTTGATTTCTTTTACCCATAGTTGCTTAGAAATGTATTTTTAATTTCTGAATGTTTGAGTATGTTTCAGGTAGCTTTTAAATATTTAATTTAATTCCACTGTGGTGAGACAACATACCATGTCAAATTTCCAGCATTTAAATTTTATTAAAATATGTTAGTGGTATCACATGTGGTTGAAAATTCCCTGTGCACTTAAAAAGAATGTGTGTTCTGCAGTTCTTTTGTTGTAGCACTGAGTTGCCATCTGGTAACTCATTTCCTTTCAATATGAAGAATTTCCTTCAGTATTTTTTGTGGTACAGGCCTAATGGTAGTGAATTCTTTCATTTTTTAGTTCATCTAAAAAGTTTCTATTTTTTCCTTCATTTGTGAAGGACAGCTCAGCTGAACATAGACTTCTGGGTCATTAGTTTTTTCCTTCCTGCCTTTTAAAGATGTCCTTCTATTGTCTTCTGACTTCCATGGTTTCTGAAGAGAAATATGCTATCATTTGGAGTGCTGCTCCGTGTATGCATTTTTAAAAAAATCTAGCTACTATCTTTGTTTATAGATTCTATCTGTGTCTTTAAATTTCTCTCCCCTCCTGTGACTTCAATTTCAACATGGCCTTTGCAACAATATTAATATAGTGAAGTTGAGGACCTTTCTTGTCAGCATTGAGCTAAACTTGAAAGATTTAAAAGCCAGTGTTAACCAGTTTTTTTTTAAAGCTAATTCTGCGGCTGGGCTT
>NW_007105747.1:0-602 GCF_000164805.1 Carlito syrichta
ACTATGCTATGTCCTATTAAGCTAATACCTTATCATTAAATCTTATAATTATCATTAACGTATGATTTTTAAAATCATAACACCATAATTCTCATTCTATTCTAGTAAAATGATGACTTTAACCCAAAACTTAAATATTTTTTCCTAGTATATTAATACATGGCTATATGTAAAATTTCCTATTGTCATATTAGAAGGAAAACAGCACCATTGGGAAAATTTCGGTATACAAATCAAAGGATCTTAAAATTGTCCTACAGGAATAGGAACTAAAGTCATAATCTGAGAAAAGGAAACTTAAAAGCTTAAACAAAACTTAAAAGTTTTCTATGAATGCTTATTACTGTTTAAATCTTTTTGATGTTAATTGTATCATCTTAAATGTATGTTTTTTTGTTTTGTTTTATTTTATTTTTTTTTTGTTTGTTTTTGAGTTGGAGTCTCACTCGGTCGCCCCAGACTGGAGTGCAGTGGCCGCTCCTGCCCACCGCAGCCTCGACCTGCTGGGCTCCGGCAATCCTTCCGCCTCAGCCTTTCCGAGTAGCCCGGAATTACAGGAACGCGCTACCACGCCCCGGCTGATTTTTTGATTTTATTGTAAA
>NW_007105748.1:0-651 GCF_000164805.1 Carlito syrichta
TTAAGAACCTGAGAATTCAGAATTTAACAATACCCCCAAATTATTAAATAGTGAGTAAATACTCTTCAATTGTTTAGACTACATTGAATTTTACATAGGTCTCAATTTTTAATTTTTTTATTTTTACTTATGGGTACATGAATTATATGATAGATTTATAAATATTTGGGGCACATGCGATGTTGGATACAGGCATACAATGTTTAATCATCAAATCAGTGCACTTGGGGTGTGTATCACCTCAAGCATTTATTATTTCTTTATGAAAAATGTATTCTAATTCCACTCTTTTCGGTATTTTAAAATAGACAAAGTTTTTTATAGCCAGCCTTTTTCAATTGAATACTAGGTCTTATCCATTCTAATTATATTTTTGTACACATTTGCAGACTATTGATTAGACTTTTTTTCTCACATGAGCTAGACCTGCGGGACAGACAAGGATCATATTTCCTTGTTTGTGTTTTATGATTAAAGAGTAGCGATTTTGGTAATAGACACAACCAAAAATCCCATAGATTAATTTTCAAGTAGAAAGTTCTTATACTCATGTGTGATTATTACAGCTTCTATTAGTGACAATATTTTCTTTCCTAGATTCCACCACAAAAAGAAGAAAGAAAAAGTTTTGGGGATCAAGTCTGAAAGAAC
>NW_007105749.1:0-751 GCF_000164805.1 Carlito syrichta
ATCGTGGTTCAGAGAGTTTAAGAAATGTGTTTAGGAGTTTTTGAGTCAGTTTTAAGAGTTATGAGTTAGAGTTTGCCCAAAATCAAGCTGATAGTATTAGTAATATGATAATTTTTATTTCAGATTAGTAACTTAAAAAGTGATGGAAGTCTTTATTGACTTCAGAGTAGTCAATACTTAATCTTTCTTTTATTAGTTGTCCTGGCAGTAATCAAATTGGGGCCATATCAAGTATTCTCATTCCACCTAAGAACATGGGCTCTTATGCCAAACTGCTAGGGTTCAAATCCCCACTTCATCTCTTACTATGTGATCTTGGGTAAGACAATGTCTTAATGACTCCACCTCATTACCTCAACTGTAGAATGGGGAGAATATTTATTCTTTCTTATCTCACTGGACCACTAGAAGGCTCAAGTGAGTTAAAATATGTAAACTGCACTATTCAATATAAAGGTTATGATCATAACATAATTGTCATTATCCTCATTACTTTTCAGTGGATGCTATTGTTCTTTAAAGGATGCATGAAGGGGAAAGTACTAAATAGTTAATATATTATTTCAAAAAATTTTATACCTAGATATGAGATATTTTAAGGTTAATTTAGTCAATGCACTTTTTAGTAATATAATATAAATGGTATGCTATTTTTTGAGTTATTGTAGTAGGATTTTTAGATATGCCATTGAAAGATCATCCTTTAATGCTGTCTCATTTGTTAAATGTTTTCATGGTATAAACAAACTTA
>NW_007105750.1:0-760 GCF_000164805.1 Carlito syrichta
GAGCTTTCTAGACTCTTGATGAATTCACAAGTGGATATCGTATCTACTTCTTATAATGTTTTCCCTGTGAATGTGACTGGAGCCCACTCTCCTTATTTGCATCACCCTTCCACATTCCCTGATTCCTCAGAAGATGTGCCACTAAGGCGTGAGTTGTGCACAAGTTGAGCGTAAGAATGCTTTAGTATGTATTCATGGCCTGCCTCTCCAGTTTGTCACATGCTCGACAAAGTCCTCTTCTCCCTGAGTTGAGAGGAGACCATGGACATCATCAAACACCAGTCTTAGGGCATCCTTGGACCCTCATTGCTCCAGTCTCATACTGGTTTCAAAAGGAAAGGGACTCATACGGTTCAGAAATGCTTTTGCCTCCACAACTCAGGATACCTTGCCTAAGTGGCCCAAGCAACTTATCAATTGTGGTCATGAATCTCAATCCCAGTTATGCTCTGTCAGAGCATGTTCCGTGCCATCCATCCAGCGTGGGCAGAATATTTCACTGAGAGATACACATAGAGAATTTGTGGCATGGAAATGCATGGTTAAAGTGCCCAGCTTTTGTGAAAGGTGTGAAGACATTACAATCGAATTTGCCTATTTCATGGAGTACTGCTTCCTCTGGGTGGAGTTCCCCTGGATAGCCCGAACACCTTAGGTGCCACAGACTAAGCATGTCAGTAGATACTCCCTCTCACGTCAGTATGCACACCTGTCCCCTAAGAAGGTCCTCACCATAATTCTATTGCACAAGACTTTTAAG
>NW_007105751.1:0-598 GCF_000164805.1 Carlito syrichta
TTACAGGTATGTGCTACCATGCCCGGCTGATTTTTTGATTTATTGTAGAGATGAGGTCTCGCTGCCCAGGGAGTCTCAAACCCGCGGGCTCAGGCAATCCACTCACCTCAGCCTCCCAAAGGCGGGGGCTAAGAGTTTTATAAGCGCTTTTTTTTTTTTGAGTTGGAGTCTCCCAGACTGGAGTGTAGTGGCCGCTCCTGGCCACCGCAGCCTCGACCTGCTGGGCTCCGGCGATCCTTCTGCCTCAGCCTTCCAAGTAACTGGAACTACAGGTGCATGCTACCACACCTGGCTCATTTTTTTATTTATTGTAGAGATGAGGTCTCATCAAGTTGCCCAGGCAGGTCTCGAACTCGTGGACTCAGGCAATCCACTCACTTCAGCCTCCCAAGGTGTGGGATTACAGCCTGCGCCACTGAGCCTGGCTCAGTCTTTCCTTTTAAGCCATTCATTTGTCATTGTTTGCTCAACTAATTTTTTCAGGAACCCCATTGCAACAAAGCATTATTTTTTCTAAATCACATGCATGGCCATCACAATGAAGCTAACAGAGTAAATGACAGAAGCCACAGATGGGGGCAATAAAGACTGATTGGAC
>NW_007105752.1:0-745 GCF_000164805.1 Carlito syrichta
CCTGCTCAACTCCGGTGATCCTTCTGCCTCAGCCTTCTAAGTATCCGGAACCACAGGCATGCGCTACCACGCCCAGCTAATTTTTTATTAATTGTATAGATGAGGTCTCACCAAGTTGCCCAGGCAGGTCTCAAACCCACGGGCTCAGGCAATCCACTCATCTCAGCCTCCTAAAGTGCTGGGATTACAGGCTGAGCCACCGAGCCCGGCTCTGACCAATCATTGTCAACTAGGTAAATTAAGGGTGAATTATTGTGAAACAAATATTTAGAAAATGCAGTGATGCCTGTATGGCCTCTTATGCCAGCTTTACCACTAACTAGGTTGACTTTGGACAAGTTGTTTTACTCATCTAAGACTTTTCATCTGTACCTGTAAATTTAGGATGGTGATAATGTTCAAGTCTGCAGAACAGTTGCAAATAAGTAGATTTCCAAAATCATTTAAAGAGATTAGTACAGTGCCAGCATAACCATACATATATATCCCTTATCTGAATTTGCCAAACAATGCTGCTAGAAATTAAAGTAGTTTTATTCTAGATATTCAATTTGAACTTTGAGAATTCAAAATGTCTTGGTAAGCACATTATGATTTGTTTCTTCCACAGTTAAATTTTCTATGATGATTTAGTTATCACTGCTATGTGCCTCTCTATGTCTAGGCATTGCTAGTACATGTTTTTTACCTACATTACAATATGGGCTATTTATTACCCATGAAAACCCTGCAAAGTAGGGTTTAC
>NW_007105753.1:0-672 GCF_000164805.1 Carlito syrichta
CAGGATGTGCTACCACGCCCGGCTAATTTTTTGATTTATTATAGAGATGCTGTCTCGCCAAGTTGCCCAGGCGGGTCTCGAACCCGCGGGTTTAGGCAATCCACTCACCTCAGCCTCCCAAAGCACTGGGATTACAGACTGAGCGACCGAGCCTGGCTGACTTTTTGCACTGTCTTAAAGATCGATATTGCTAAGAAAGCAACAGCATAAACAGATCAGAAGGGGACATGCATGATATAGTTAAACAATTTATTTATTATTATTATTATATTTTTTAGTTGGAATCTCACTCTGTCACCCAGACTGGAGTGCAGTGGCCACTCCTGTTCACTGCAGCCTCGACCTGCTACAGCTCCGGTGATCCTTCCGCCTCAGCCTTCCAAGTAGCTGGAATTACAGACGCTCGCTACCACACCCGGCTAATTATTTGATTTATTGTAGAGATGAGGTCTCACCAAGTTGCCCAGGTGGGTCTTGAACCTGCGGGCTCAGCAATCCACTCACCTCAACCTCCCTAGGCACGGGATTACAGGCTGAGCCACCGAGCCCGGCTTAGATAATTATTTTTAATGTAAGCACATGCATTTTAAATTTAGAATCTTTTACAATTAGCAAACATCTTCTCTTTACTGGTGTTAAGATTATTTAATAAGTAAGATACCCGAGTGGAGA
>NW_007105754.1:0-773 GCF_000164805.1 Carlito syrichta
GCAGGAAGCCCCAGCCTCTCGGACTCACTTGCCAGGAACGGAGCCTCCATGACTCAGAGCTGGAAGGAAGAAGACACTGACTCTCCGGTCTGGGAGCTGAGGGAAGACACAGCATCATCTTCTCGGCCACACTCAACCAAGCAGACCTTTCGTCATGTACAGCTCGGGGTGGGGATAGGTCATGGCCATGTGCCACCTACTCTCAAGGCTCTCTCGGAGACCAAACCTTTCTGGTGGCTTGGCTGCCTAAATTAGGACAACTTCCAGGGACTTTGAAGAACTTTTGGAAAGCAGCAGCTATCATGGGCTAGGATTGTTCTCCGAGTGGATGTCCACCGAGCTCCCATACTGTTGGTGCAGGTGTGGAATCTCTAGGCTTTTTCTTCAATTATTCATTGGAAGGCATTCATCGGCATTTCGGACACCAATCCTCAGCCACGTATAGTAAAATGAATTCAATTAGAAACCATGCCAAGTGGGATTGATTTCTGGGAAACATGTGTAGCACGACGTACAAAACGTAAATCTCATTTCAACAAAACTCAATCAAAGGAAAATACCGCACTAGCAGTATAAAAGTAGCCACATACAACCTTCTTTATTGAGGTCGAAGGGATTTGAGAAAAATTCACACTGATTCATGATACAAACACTAAAATGTAACTCCGAATAGAAGAAAACCTCCTTCACCTGATAAAGGCCACATAGGAAAACACAAAACTGACATGATTACTCCATGGTGAAACTCTCAGCTTTTCCCTGAAGATCAAGAA
>NW_007105755.1:0-326 GCF_000164805.1 Carlito syrichta
CATTCTGCTCATTTTAAGCTTAAAAAAACCCTTTATTTGGTTGCTTAATGATGCCATCAAGTATCAAGTTTCTTCTCATGGCTTTGATATTCAATTCTCTTCCCTCAACTGAAGGCAGTATAATTATCAGGTGTGGGTAAGCTGCCAGAAACAATCAAGGTTATTGGCATTCTTATTCATGCCCCTAGTAGGCAGAAATTTTATCTCCCAGAAAAATTTTTTGACCGTCACTCATATTAGGTAAGTCTGAATTTCCTTTCCTCTTCTGAACAAATTATTGTGGCAAAATAGGTTTTAGTTGCCAGTTGTTCAGTTCCATCTGCCTC
>NW_007105756.1:0-309 GCF_000164805.1 Carlito syrichta
CTTGGTCCACAGATATGATGAGAAAATTATAGTGGGTGTCTTAAGGATGGCTGCATGTCTTGGATAATCCGTATCATGCGATAAATAAGCAAAGTACTGCTATAGATCTAAAGCCCCCACCACGTCAGGTGGCATAAGTAAGCTTTCATGAAGCGTCTGATAAGTGAACGAGTGGATCTATATGTGATAAAAAAACAGCGTGATGGTTTATCTTCCGTATCAATATGACTGGACCTTGAGATGCTTAGATTCTAGTGTAACGTGATTTCTGGTGCATTTGTGAGGATATATCCGGAAAACACTGGTATG
>NW_007105757.1:0-837 GCF_000164805.1 Carlito syrichta
GATCTATCCACTCATGAATTGATGAATGCTTATGTTGATCCCACAGCTTGACTCCTGTGATTAGTGCTACAGGGGATATAGGATTGCAGAAACCTTCAATGTGCTGATCACATTTCCTATGAAAATATACCCAGCAGTGAGGTGCCAGGTCACACAGTAGGGCTATTTATAGTTTTTTTTAAAGAAACTTCTACAATAATCCACAATGGCTGTACTAATTAACATTCCCACCCACAGTGTGCAAGGGTTCCCTTTCTCCACACCCTCAACAGCACTTGCTATCTTCCATCTTTTTGATAACAGTCATCCTAACAGGTATGAGAGTATAACTCATTGTGGTTTTAATATGTATTTCCTTGAGGATGAGTGATATTAAAAACATTTTAATAGATCTTTTTGCCGTTTGTATGTCTCTTCTTTTGCGAAATGTTTATTCAAGTATTTTTGCCTGATTTTTAAACTGGCTATTTGTTTTCTTACTGTTGGGTTGCTTGAGTTTCTTATATATTTTGGACATGACCTGCTTATCAGATATAAGGTTTACAGATAATTTCTCCCAATTTGTAGGTTGCTTCTGCTCTCTGTCAATCGTATCCTTGGCTGGGCAGAAGCTTTTTAATTTGATGTAGTCCCATTTACCTAGTTTTGGCTTGTGTTGACCATATATTGAGGGTAATATTTTGAAAGTCATTGCCAAAACCTAAGTTGTCAATATTTTCTTGTGTGTGTTTTCTTCTAGTAATTTTATAGTTCCAGGTCTTAAATTTAAGTCTTTAATCTATTTTGATTTCTGTATATGGTGTGGAAGATAGGGGTCCAATGTCATTTTTCTGCCTG